>NC_072037.1:10999207-11099207 GCF_027791375.1 Indicator indicator
TGCTGCACTGGGCAGGAAATCTGCCCCTGCTAAATCACAGAATCACAGAATGTTGGTGGTTGGAAGAGACCTTGGAAGATCATGCAGTGCAACCCCCGTGGCAGAGCAGGATCACCCAGCACAGGAGCACATCCAGGAGGGTTATGAAAGTCTCCAGAGAAGGAGACTCCACAACCTCTCTGGGCAGCCTGCTCCACGGCTCCAGCATCCTCACAGTGAAGAAGTTTTCCTTTCTGTTCCCATGGAACCTCCTCTGCTCCAGCTTGCACCCAGTGCCCCTTCTCCTATCCTTGGACATCCCTGAGCAGAGCCTGGCTCCATCCCTGCACATCTTTAGCAACAGGAATGAGGGCAGCCCTCAGGCTCCTCTGCTCCAAGCTCCAAGCCCCAGCTCCCTCAGCCTGTGCTCAAAGGGAGATGTTCCACTGCCTGCAGCATCTTTGTGGCTCTCTGCTGGACTGTTTCAAGCAGTTCTCTGAGGCCCTTCCTGAGCCGAGGGGCAATCCAGAACACCTTCTTCATGAGTCCCAGCACTGGAGGAATCTCTGTAATGCCCAAAGTGTTGGCTGGGGTTGTTTTTAACTCCTTATCTGCCATCCTTCCCCAGTCCTTATTTTAGCGTAAATCTCAGTTCACACTTTCAGGTCACATATTTAAGGGAGGGCAAAAAAATGTGTTTCTAAAAGAGCCATATGAGAAATGAACGATTGGCTTCTGGAGCCAGAACAGCCAGAGTGTGAGCAGGGACATGGAAAACGAAATGAAAATGTTATTGAACTCCAGTGAAGGATGCTCCAGGGGGGGAGAGGGTGAGCACAGCCCCCCACAGGCTCCTGCACCACTCAGCTTTGGTCCCTGGGGCACATTAAAGGAAGTTTTGGATTTATTCAAAGGTCCTTCTAATTAGAAGCCAGCTTCCACAGAAGGGCTTGGAGAATAAATCATATGAGGAGTGGCTGAGGGGAGTGGGATTGTTTAGTTTGGAGAAAAGGAGGCTGAGAAGAGATCTTCTCACTCTGTACAACTCCCTAAAAGGAGGTTGGAGCGAGGTGGTGGTTGGTCTCTTCTCCCTGGCATCAAGAGGTAGGACAAGAGGAAATGACCTCAAGCTGCACCAAAGGAGGTTTAGGTTGGATATTAGGCAAAATTTATTTATGAAAGGGTGGTCAGGGGTTGGAAGAGGCTGCCCAGGGAGGTGGTGGAGTCCTCAGCCCTGGAGGTGTTCCAGAAACTTGTGGCCATGGCACTTGGGGACATGGCTTAGTGGCCATGGTGGTGTGGGGTTGATGGCTGGACTCAATGATCAGAGCTGAAACAATTCCATGTTTCTATGACTCTAAACAGCAAAGCAGGACTGCTGGGAGTCTGAAGGTCTGGTCTGAGCCTGACTCCTCTTTGCTGCCCCTTGCTCAGTGCATCACCCAGTGCTTCATTCCCCAGAGTGACTGGTAATGACTGGGTGGCACTGGAGCACAGAAAGGTTTCCCTCTGCTGCCAGCAGTCCCTCCAAAAGCCTTCTCTGCAACTCTGTGCATTCAGTTGCCACTTGGAACAGAAGGAAACTGTTCTGGCACAGACCTGACAGGAGCAGGATGTCTTGTCCAGGCTTGAAAGGGCTCATCCCTGCCTGACAAGCCCCAGCTCTGGTATGTCCCCAGCCGGGCCGGACGGTCTCAGCGTGGGAGGACACGAGTGGGCACCCACTCATCCTGCAGTCAGCTCCTCCACTTCCCTTTGATGGGCTTTCCTGGGCAGATGGTGGCATGAACAGGTGCTCTTAGGGTGAAGGTTGGACTAGATCACCTTGGAGATTTCTTCCAGCTGAAGCAGTTCTCTCGTCCTAAGGGTCACCGTCCCTGGAGGTGTTTAAAAGCTGCACGGATGTGGTGCTGAGGGATGTGGTTCAGTGGTGGTGGCTTAGCAGCAGTGGTGGGATTGTGAGCTCCAGGTGAGCACTTGGACTGGATGATCTCAAAGGTCTCTTCCAACCTCAGCAGCTCTATGATTCCTTTCCACTCCTCTCCAGCTTCCCCCTGCAGCTTCCCTGCCTGACAGCAGTGTGCAGGGCAGCTTTGTGCAGGTGCTTCCCAGAGGATCCATGATTCAGCAGCTGAAGGGTGAAGGAGCCTCTTGTTAAACTTCCCCCAGGGATCCCATCCCATCCCAAGGTTCAATCTTGGCCTTTGCTGAGAGATTTCCTCCTTCCACTGGATGTCATTGAGGCCATCAGGGGATCTCTTGTGGGGAATGATGCCTCTCCCTTACACATGGTCCCCATAATTAGCAATTAGGGTAATGCAATATTGGAAAAGCAAGGCACAAATTTAATTAGTTGTTTTTTTTTTTTTATTAGAGTAACTAAGGAGAAGGCCCCTGGACTCCACTGGAGGGAAGGGATCAATGCTGAACATCTCTTTTCACTAGAAAACAATTGCAGGTGGCAGCCATCTGCTGAGCACAGCTCGGGGTGATGGAGCTGCCACCACCACAGCCCTGCCACCAAGGGGGACAGAGAGGCTCAGGAATGGGTAAAAAAAAAGAAAAGATCAATATCTCCAGAAGGTATCTGCATCTTCTCAGTTAATGTTAGGGGGCAGCTAATAGGAGCTGACACATAGCTGTAGGGAGATGCCTTCCATTACTCAATTAACTAATTATCGTTTAAGCTCTTCTGACTCAATGGGAAATAATGGCAAAGGAGCTTGGGGTTTGCATCTCTGCTCCTTTGGGGTGAGCTGGTTGGTCTGTTTGGCAAGCAATCCCCTGCCCACTGCTGTCAGAGCACCATAGAATCATGGAATCAGAGAATCATGAAATCAGAGAATCGTGGAACCAGAGAATCAGAGAATCATGGAACCAGAGAATCAGAGAATCATGAAATCAGAGAATCAGAGAATGGTGGCAGTTGGAAGTGAGCTCTGAAATTATCCAGTCCAACCCCCCTGGTAAAGCAGGGCACCCACAGCAGCTTGCCCAGGAGCACAATGGCCAGGGGGGGTTGGAATCTCTGCACAGAAGGAGACTCCACAACCTCTCTGGACAGCCTGCTCCAGGGCTCAGCACCCTCACACCAAAGAAGTTTCTCCTGTCTGTTCATCTGGGTATGATCTGAAACTAGAGCAGATGGATTTAGATTTAGGAGGAAGTTCTTTATTCTGAAGGTGGTGGAACACTGAAACAGGTTGCCCAGCGAGGTGATGGAGGCTCCATCCCTGGAGACATTCAAGGTCAGGCTTGATGGGACCCTGAGCAACCTGATCCAGTTGGGGATGTCCCTGCTGACTTCAGGGGGGTTGGAGTAGATGACTTCAAAAGATCCATTCCAACCCAATGCATTCTATCATCCCCAGCTTTCCCTGTGTGCTGGGGCCCTTGGGGGCACCAGCCTGGCACAGCTGCATCATGACACAGCCATGCCTGCAGGGTGCCACCCCACACATCTCTGGGGGCAGCCACGGAGAGGCTCAGCACCCAGCTCGGTGGGGGCTGCAGGGAGGCCTGCTGTGTCTCCCTGCTGCTGAGATGAAAGCACAGGTTTTATTTGCTCTGCAAACCCTGCTCATGGAGACACTGTGAGCCAGGCTTCCTCCTTGGCAGGGCTGCTGTGCACACAAACCTGCCTTTATTTGCCTGCTTTCTCCTCACCACGCAAACCTCCTGCCCGGGCACAGGTAGCTGCTGTTAGATCAGTGCCAGTGAGTCACCAAGTGCCAGAGCTTTGCATGACTTAATAAAGCCACCAGACAGCTTCCAGTCTACCTTTTCCTGCCTCTGTCTCTGTTCCATACTTGTTAGCTCATGAAGGATCAAGAGCAGGGACCTGCTGTGCCACATGGGAGCTGCATGGCAAGACAAAAGGACTGCATGGAGGTACTTGTAGCTGAGAGAGGAAGATGAAGGCTGGAAGTGAAGGGTCTGGAGAATAAGCCTTAGGAGGAGCAACTGAGGGAACAGGGCTTGTTTAGTCTGCAGAAGAGGAGGAGGATGAATAGAGAGCTTCTCACTATCTACAATTCCATGAAAAGAGGTTGGAGTGAGGTGGGGATTGGTCTCTTCTCCCAAGTAAAAAGCGATAGGACATAGAGGAAATAGCCTCAAGTTGCACCAGGGGAGGTTTAGGATGGAATTAGGAACAAGTTCTTTGCAGCAAGAGTGGTCAGGGATTGGAAGAGGCTGCCCAGGGAGGTGGTGGAGTCCCCAGCCCTGGAGGTGCTCCAGAAATGTGTGGCCATGGCACTTGGGGCCATGGTTTAGTGGCCATGGTGGTGTTGGGTTAATGGTTGGAGTGGGTGATCTTGGAAGTCTCTTCCAACCAAAATGTTTCTATGGTTCTATGAACGATTCTTGTCCTGTTTAGCTGATGGAGAACTAAAAAGAGATTGCTGAGGGTGGCTGTTGGCCACCTCTCTGAGGATCCCAGGCCAGCACAATGCAGCTGAGAGCCAGCAGCACAATGATGATGAGCTGAGCATAAAAAAAAACACCAAAATAAATAAAATATTAGACTCCAAAGCATGTGGGCTTGAACTGAGGCCAGGCTTCAAGCAAGACAAACTCAATGCAAAGACAGAACCTGAGCTCACACCCATTTCTCACCCTGGCTGCTTGAACCACCTCAGCTGAGGCCACCAATCCCTGCTGGAGAGGGGAGGCAGCGACACAAAGGGAGAAAGGCTGAGCCCAGCCTCCCGGTGGGCTGATGGAAGTGGAACCTTTCACCATGCTTAATGCTCCCCAGAGTGGTTTCTCCTCCAGAGATCTGTCAGGCTTTGATAAGATCATAGCAGGAGGACAGGAGGAAATTGCAGTCTTGCCCAATGCTTGATCTTGTGCTGCTGAACTTGCTGTCTCTGGGACATTAGAGTCCAGCCTTAATAGCATCATATTAAGCTGAGACAATGCAGCCCTGTGACCTTGTGATGCTTGATAGCCATATGTGCTATTTCCATGAAAAATTGGGACTTGAGGAAATGGCAGCCCACAGGCAGAGGGTTGTTAACAGGAGCTGGCTCCCAGCAAAGCCCAGGCCAGAGGGGGAGGGCAGGGGAAGGGAATTGGGATGTAACAGCCATAATCATCCCTCAATGAATGACCTTCCACCTCCTCTGATCATGGTCCATGATGCTCCAATGGGACCAACCACCCTCCCCAGGGCTGGACCCGGGGCTGCTGGTCTCTGCTGCTGGCTCTGCACCCAGATTTGGTGCTGGGCCTCAGTTTCCCCCCCACCTAGCAGAGCTCAACAAGCCACTGCTGCCACATCACTGGGTTGCCTTAAGGACAAAGCACCACCTTGCTCCTCTCCAGCATCCCCCCCACACCAACGGCCACCAGCAGCAAAGTAGGGGCTGGGGGTGGTCACCCCTTCCAGGCACAGGGACTGGTTCCCTCCCTCCAACAAACCCAAGCTGTAAATATTGATAGCTTTCTCTTGAAGGGCTTTCTAATGCCCTCTGATACTTAGAAACTATTAAGCTTACCCATCATTACTAACCTGCAAAGTAAATGCCTCCTAATGGGCCGGGGAGCTAGGCTGGCCCCAACAAATCACATCTAATGAATAGTACCTGGCACATCCATCACTCTGGAATGCCAAAGCAAATCCATCTGCCTTAGCTGCTGAAAAGAGCCAGGCAGGGCTCACCCTCCCTTTCTTCCCAAGGTAGGAGGGGAGGGTTTGGCTCCTAACACGTAAGTGTGACTGTTTCCAATCTTTTCCCATTCCAGCAGTCAGGAATCTTCAAGGCACATTTCTCAAGAGCCGAGCTGCTCCCATCACACAATGGCCAGAGGTCCCTGGCAAGCAGCATGAAAGGTTTTAAATAGAAGCCAGCGCTGCTCCCTCACGAGCACACAATGCTCTGCCTGACCCTTTGCCGACCTCACCCTCAAATCTGGGGTTCACAGCCCCAGCCTTGAACCCAGCTCTGTTTTTTCATGTTTGGCCTCTCTATTTCCTGAGGTCAGGCAGCCCACTGCTCCATTAGCATGAAGCAACTCAGGGCTCATTTGCCAAAACTGACATCCTGGGAAAGTCCTGATGAATTTATGAATTAGAGGCTACAGATGCCAGTGGGGGGAAAGAAAAAACAAAACCAAAAAACAAAATCCCCCCAAAAACCACCCTAAAACCCCCCACAAAACAAAACAACAACTAATTAGGGACTTCATTTATTTATATACATAGATAGAATTTTTTTTGGGGGGGGGGGGGGGGGAGAGGGTGTGGGGGGGTTATTTCTAATTGTTTGCAGGAAATCAGCTGGGATGCTGCTGGTTGCTTTTCCTGACCAGCTCCATCAGCCTTGAAGGCAGCAAAGGCTGCGTCAGCAGCAGTTTGCTTTTAAAGAGGAAAAAACACATTTTGAAAGGTCTTTTGGGGGGGGTTTATTGCCTTTTTTTTTTTCTTTCTTTCTTTCTTTGGTTGTTAGACTATTTTTAGTGTTATTTGGGGGGGTGGGGGTGGGGGGAGGGGGGAGTTTGGTTTGGTTTGGTTTGTTTCTAAAGGAAGGGCCAAAGGGAGAAAGTTTGAGGAGCAGGAGGCTGAGGGATCCAGCGCAGCATCCTGGCAGGGGGTGAGGTCCTCTCACCTTGCAGAACGCAGCGATTGCAACACCCTGAGCAAAGAGGTAAAATTTATATCCCATAAATCAGATGTCAAGTGCCTGCAAGGAGAGGTCATTAAACAGATGTATGAGGCAAGAGGCAAAGTCCATCCATTTTAGAAGACGCTCCCAGTGTCAGCAGCTCTCCAGAAGCCTCAGGAGGCAGGGCTCCGACCAGCGCGGCTGAAGCTTTCCTGATAGTCTTATTTATTTCCTCCTCTTATTTATTTGATTGCATTTGCTTTATTGGAAACGACTTCCTGGGCTTTCCCCTGTCAGAGCTGCCCAGTGTGGGGGGGATGCAGGGTGGGAGAGCAGAGGGAAGCACATCAAACAGCTCTGGAGGGATGGAGTGATGGATGGAGGCTGCCCCGCGATTAATAATCAAACCAAGAGCTTTTACTGGGAGTCATGTGGAAAATGTGGCTTTGGAAACATTTGTCTTCATCCCACAAACAACAAGTGGTGTTTCTCTGCCTTTCATTGTTTCTCCCCCCTCTCCTCTCCTCCCTCCTTCTCCCTCTTTCAGCTTTTCTTGCCCAGATCCACTGATTAAAATCTTTTCCATCCTTTACCTGCTCCAAGTGGCTCCTGTTCTGGTTTGATTTATGTTTTGCTTATCTCAAGCTTCAGTGGGAAAATAATGACCAGATAATAAAGAGCACTAAGTAGCTTTTCAAACGACATGGCATCCTCCATGCACGACTGGGGTTTGCAGCAGCAGGGAGGGAAATGCTGCCATGGCCTCGGGCCAGAGCAGGGGGAGGATAATGGAGGGAAAATCCACTCCCAGCACAGCTCCTTGCTGGGTGAAAGCTGGAGTCACCTTCCAGTGTCTCGGCACAGAATCACAGAATTGGTTTGGTTGGAAAAGACCTGTAAGATCATCGAGCCCAACCATCATGCCAAGGGTCAGGAACCTTCCCTTGGCAACCTGATGCTGTGTTTGTTTCTCAGGGCTGTTGGCCAGTGTTGCAGTGGCTGTTGGTGCTACCAGGTACAGGTGGTGCTGAACACCAGTTTCTCTTGAGCAGACTCACCAGGATGCTCTTTACCACCTCCTTGCTCATCCCCTGGACAAACTCTGCCAGCAAGAGAGATCCTCAGCTCTATCCCTCAGTTCACCTTGGGGCCCAGACCACACTGGGGTCTTGCTGCTCTCAAGGGACCTGCAAGGGTTTCACCAAATTCTAGCAGGGTGAGGGTTGGAAGGAACCTCTGAAGATCATCCAGTCCAACCCCTCTGCTCAAGCAGGGCACCCACAGCAGCTTGCCCAGGATCACAATGGCCAGGGGGAGGGTTGAAATTTCTCCAGAGAAGGAGACTCCACAACCTCTCTGGGCAGCCTGCTCCAGGGCTCCAGCAGCCTCACACTGAAGTTTTCCCTCATGTTTAGGTGAGGATCCATTTGGCTTCACCCCTAGCAGTAGGGATTATTTTTTCTAGAGGGTTGGGACCTGTCTGCAGGTCCACACAGCTTCAGCTTTCCCCATCCCCTACACCAGTGCCATCTGGTTAAAGAATTGCCATCAGGCTAGTGTAGGAAGGAGCCATTGTTCACTGCCTGAGGAGGGAAATGGGAAGGGGTTTGCTGCCAATAAACTATTTTTAATTGTAATGTAGATCCAGCATGGCCAGCAAGGAACCTGCAGTGTGGGAACAGCAGGTTGTCTGCAGAACAAGTTGGAGGGCAAACTGCTGGGAGAAGCTTTGCAGGGACAACAAACTGTTCATAATCCCACAGCAAAGCCCTGAGACATCTCAGTGCTCACAGCAGTGCTCACTTGGACTGGAGCCAGCAGTGGCCAGCCTTGTCCCTTCCAGCACACATTGCCAACACATCACCCCCAAAAATGTGCTGTTTGGTCCAGTTGCAAGGAAAGAAGAGCCATGAGCCAGCACAGGACTTGCAGCATGCAATGAGTGCAGAGGAGGGACAGCAGAGATCATAGAATTATAGAATCATTAAGGGTGGAAAAGATCTCTAAGGTCATCAAGACCAACCATCAACCCAACACCACCATGGTCACTAAGCCATAGAATCACCTGGCTGGAAAAGACCTTCAGATCATTGAGTCCAGCCATGACCTCACATCTCCCTGTGCACAACTCTTAAACCATGTCCCTAAGCTCCTCATCCAGATGTCTTTCAAACACCTCCAGGGAGGGTAACTCCACCACTTCCCTGGGCAGCCACATCCTGAAGTGCCAAGGCCACAAATTTCTGTAACACCTCCAGGGCTGGGGACTCCACCACCTCCCTGGGCAGCCTGCTCCTGATCACAGAATCATAGAACTCTTTGGGTTTGAAGAAGCCTCTAAGATCATTGAGTCCAGCCATCAACCCAACCCCACCATGACCACTAAACCCTGGCCCCAAGTGCCATGGCCACAGGTTTCTTGAACACCTCCATGGCTGGGGACTCCACCACCTCCCTGGGCAACCTCTTCCAATCCTTGACCACTCTTGCAGGGAAGAATTTTTTCCTAATCTCCAACCTAAATCTCCTCTGGCAGAACTTGAGGCCATTTCCTCTCATTCTATCACCTGATGGAGAAGAAACCAACCCCCACCTCACTGCAGCCTCCTTTCAGAGAGCTGTAGAGAGCAATCAGCTCTGCCCTCAGCCTCTTTTTCTCCAGTCTAAAGAAAAAAATCCTTCAGGCTTCAAACAACCCTACAAAGCAGACAGCTCTGAGTTGCCTCTTGGCTCTTTCCAAGGAGGAAGGGATGTGTGTGTGTGTGTGTGTGTGAGCTGGTTGGGGTTGGGCTGGATCCCTGTTTATTTACACCCCCACCCCCCCTTTCTCCTTCCTGACAGCCCTGGCAGTGCTGGAGCGTCCCTCCCTTTGCAGTGCAAGCTCTCTAAATCCGTGTGCAGGACAGATTTGGCAGGGTGTATTCCTGTCAGTGATGTCATTTATTTCTTTTTTTCTTTTTTGGGGAGGGGGGGGGTGCTTAAAGAAGTTACTTAGCAACCCTGGAAAATGTTTTGGAGGCCCTCATTTTTCAATGTGGCAAAGCCAGGCTGAGCTGCTGAGGCTGGGACTGGGGCTGGGGCTGGGGCTGGGACTGGGGCTGGGGCTGGGCAGCCAGCCCCCAAGGAGTTCATTTTCATCTTCATCATCATCATTATTTGATGTGAGCTGGGGGCTTTGAGCACTAAAGAGGTCCTCACAAAGATTTAATTCAGAAAAAAAAGAGAGAAAGAGGGGGGGGGGATGGTGATTGCTTTATGTTTCCAGGGTATCATTAAGGTGGTATCTAGGCAAAAATAACCATGGTAACAGGCTGGTAATTAGTACATATATGGCACTTATTATTAATACAGAAACAGGACAAGCTCCAAATCAAGGCAGATTACAGAACATTATTACCATAGTAATTACCTGCAGTAACACACACAAATTGAACTAAATGGCCAATTGAACCAGAGTGAATGGCTTTTTATTCCAGTCCCTAAATAATGTGCATTCCTGGCTGAGTAGTTCAAGGTAAATAAAACTGCTTTAAATTTATTGCCAACTTCTTCTTTTTTTTTTTTTTTCCCTCCTCCCTCTCTCCCCACCCCCACCTCCTTCTTTTTATTTATTTTTTTTTCCCCTCCTTTCACAGTGGCAGGAGGCAGCAGCTTAGGTTTGTTGGGTTCACAGTGGCAGGAGGCAGCAACTTAGGTTTGTTGGGTTGTGGGTTGCTTTTTATTTCTTTTTCACCCTGCATACAGTGGGATCATTGTACAGGCTGAGCAAATTCCTGACTCCCCTAGAAAGACAAAGAGGGGGGGAGGAAAAGTTATTAGTTTTGATTTTATTAGCAAGTTTATTTCTGTAATTTTAGCCATGAGGTCATGTTCAGCATAGCTGAGAGTCCCTGCCAAATAATGTAGGGGTCCAAATTCACTCCTTGGGTTTGGGGTTTGGGGTTTTTTTTGAGAGAGAAAGAGGAAGAAAATCTGCATTTGGAGGAGGCTGGAAAAGGAAACTTTTTTTTTTTTTTACATGATCACATTTATTAAAATAATGGGGGGGGAAGTTTGACCTAACTCTTTCCCCAAGGTTTGGGGTCTCAGTATAAGGTCCTGAACCCAAAGTCCTGAACCAAAGTCCTGAACCAAAGTCCTGAAACCCAAAGTCCTGAAACCCAAAGTCCTGAACCAAAGTCCTGAACCCAAAGTCCTGAACCAAAGTCCTGAAACCCAAAGTCCTGAACCAAAGTCCTGAAACCCAAAGCCCTGAACCAAAGTCGTGAAACCCAAAGTCCTGAACCAAAGTCCTGAAACCCAAAGTCCTGAAACCCAAAGTCCTGAAACCCAAAGTCCTGAACCAAAGCCCTGAACCCAAAGTCCTGAAAACCAAAGCCCTGAACCAAAGTCCTGAAACCCAAAGTCCTGAACCCAAAGTCCTGAAACCCAAAGTCCTGAACCACAGTCCTGAACCAAAGTCCTGAACCAAAGTCCTGAAACCCAAAGTCCTGAACCAAAGTCCTGAAACCCAAAGTCCTGAAACCCAAAGTCCTGAACCAAAGTCCTGAAACCCAAAGTCCTGAACCCAAAGTCCTGAAACCCAAAGTCCTGAACCAAAGTCCTGAAACCCAAAGTCCTGAACCACAGTCCTGAACCAAAGTCCTGAAACCCAAAGTCCTGAACCAAAGTCCTGAACCAAAGTCCTGAAACCCAAAGTCCTGAACCCCAAAGTCCTGAACCCCAAAGTCCTGAACCCAAAGTCCTGAAACCCAAAGTCCTGAACCAAAGTCCTGAAACCCAAAGTCCTGAACCAAAGTCCTGAACCAAAGTCCTGAACCCAAAGTCCTGAACCAAAGTCCTGAAACCCAAAGTCCTGAACCAAAGTCCTGAACCAAAGTCCTGAACCCAAAGTCCTGAACCCAAAGTCCTGAAACCCAAAGTCCTGAACCAAAGTCCTGAATCCAAAGTCCTGAACCCAAAGTCCTGAAACCCAAAGTCCTGAACCAAAGTCCTGAAATCCAAAGTCCTGAAACCCAAAGTCCTGAACCCAAAGTCCTGAAACCCAAAGTCCTGAACCCAAAGTCCTGAACCAAAGTCCTGAAACCCAAAGTCCTGAACCAAAGCCCAAGTCAAACCCAAGAAGTCAAATGCTCTGCCTGGAGGTGGTGGGGCTGAGATGAAGCCAACCACCAAAAAACCAGCAAAGCTCCAAATTGCTTCTTATTCTCCCCATTTTGCTACATCCCTTGGGGGCTCTGATGCCTGCCACAGCCTGGGGCCGGGGGAGCTGGAAGGTTTCTCCTTCTGGGATGCTGGAAGATGATGAAGTCCCAGGGCTTGGAGGAGCAGTTGTGGTTCTGCCATGGAAAAGCCCTTTCCAACTGAAGTCATCTATCCATTTTTTTTTCTTTCTAAATGGAAACAACATTTAGAGAAAAGCCTTCAAAAGCAATCTCTGCCTAGCCTCTGAGCCTGTGACTTTTGCAGCCCTGGGCACAAGCTCTGACCATGCCCCATGTTCACAGACCCATGGGCAGCTGGTCCTGCAGGTGCATGGGTCAAGACCTCTTGTTTCCATCCTTTTTTTCCAGCTTTACCTCTTGAAATGATCCTCCTGGGTTCTCTGGATGATGATGATATTACCATTCACTTCTCACTTGGAAGGGATTTCTTCCAGCTGGCAATTTTTATCACCCAGAGCCCCAAAGAACAAGTTCTTGGAGCACAGAAGTGGCCCCAGTGATGTGCCTCCTGCCTTCCCAGCACTGGCAAGCAAGAGCAGAATTAAAACTGCAGTTATTGAGGGACATTTTCACCCCCCCCCCCCCCCCCCCGACCTCTTTCCTCTAGACAAGCATTAGAATTTCCACTCCTTGCCAGTGATTCAGGCAACATCATTCCTTCAGTGGCTGGAGCAGCACTGGACGTTGATGTTTGGTGCTGGAGACAGGCAGCACATGAGAGCTTCATCAACCAGCAAAGCCATGGAGGGCATCCTAGACATGGACCTGTGTGAGGGGAGAAGTGGAGAACCTTCCCCATCCAAAGAAAAAAACCCAACCCAACCAAACTGCTTTGTTGTGCTCCTCACCTGGCCAGGCACACCAGAGAATCATTGTTCCTTTATCAATTCCATCTCTCGCTGTACTTTGCCTTCCTCAATTCATAAGAAAATTATTATTTTAGCAGGCAAGCATTTAATTAAAGTTCCACTGGATTTGCTTTGGCTCTCCCAGCATGGAAAAATCTCCTCCTTGTAACAATGATCCCTTGAACGTGGGTTCTGATAGAGCCAAACTGCCTCTAACTCAGCTCTGTGCAATCCCCTCCCCTCTCCCCTTTCTCCTTCCAAATCCCAAGCCCACCTAACACCACTGCAATGCTCTTGGCCAGCTCTACCACGCCAGAAAGCTGTGTAACCCCTTCCAGCACGCAGCAGAAGCTTCTCATCCCTTCATCATGCTGCCTGCCCACTCCTCTCCCTGCACCCCACTGCCTGACTCACAACCTTACCACTTCAAATTAACACCCATTAGGGCTGATTTCCATCGTGCTCGTCCCACACACCCACAGCAGAGCACTACCTGGGTTCAAAACAGGCTTGGTGTCTTGTTTTGATGCTGGGTTTAACCCAGTTTCGTTTCTGGAGGGGAAGGTTGCCATCACTGGAGTCAAAAATCATAGAATCATGGAGCCATGAAGGTTAAAAAAAGGCCTCCAAGATCATCAAGTCATAGGATCATTAAGGTTGGAAAAGGCCTCTAAGATCATCAAGTCCTACTGATCACAGGATCATTAAGGTTGGAAAAGACCTCTAAGGTCATCAAGTCCAGCTGTAGAATCATAGAATCATTAAGGTTGGAAAAGGCCTCCAAGGTCATCAAGTCCAGCTGTAGAATCATAGAATCATTAAGGTTGGAAAAGGCCTCCCAGATCATCAAGTCCTACTGATCACAGGATCATTAAGGTTGGAAAAGACCTCTAAGGTCATCAAGTCCAACTGTAGCATCACAGAATCATCAAGGCTGGAAAAGGCCTCCGAGATCATCAAATCCAACCATGACCACACCACCACCATGCCCGCTACACCATGTCCCCCAGTGACATATCAGCACCACCATGCCCACCAAACCATGTCCCAAAGCATCGTTTTGGAGGGTGGGAACACAGCAGGGCTGCCTCTGAGGAGCAGCTCTGCCCCTAGCCATCCAGCAAGTCCATGGCACACCAGCCCCAAGGGGTGGAAGGACCTTTTGCCTCTGCAGTGCCAACAGTCATGAGCTCTTCATCTTTGTGAAGTGCTGGTGAGCAGCTGGTGGAGACTGTGCCTGCTGTGCTGGCCAGTTTTGGGGGGCATTTTTCTCAATGGCAATTAGAAAGGGGGAAGAAAAAACCCCAATGGGTTTGGTATCCTCATCTCCCAGCCCTGCTCTGCTGGTGATCATCAGGAGCTGGGACCCTTCCCAGCCTGAGTGCAGGCTCAGGTACCCCTAGAGAACCACCACAGTCAGACCTGCCCTAAGAACAGCCTGGACCATGCCATCACGACCACCCCCCCATGCCACAACCTCAAGGCTTCCCTTCATCCCCTTCCTAGCTTCAGACACCAAACCATTCCCCCCAGGCCCCTCCAGAACCCCACCAATGAGCAGAGCTGCTGATGGCTCCAGGCAGGACCACGCAGCCAGTCCTTCACCTCAGCACCTGCTGCCAGGTACCAACCACCACCCACCTGGGCTGCACCATCCTGCTTCCCCTTAAACAGCCCTGAAGGACAGAGCAGGGCTTTATCTTCCCTCTCCTCTCCTCTCCTCTCCTCTCCTCTCCTCTCCTCTCCTCTCCTCTCCTCTCCTCTCCTCTCCTCTCCTCTCCTCTCCTCTCCTCTCCTCTCCTCTCCTCTCCTCTCCTCTCCTCTCCTCTCCTCTCCTCTCCTCTCCTCTCCTCTCCTCTCCTCTCCTCTCCTCTCCTCTCCTCTCCTCTCCTCTCCTCTCCTCTCCTCTCCTCTCCTCTCCTCTCCTCTCCTCTCCTCTCCTCTCCTCTCCTCTCCTCTCCTCTCCTCTCCTCTCCTCTCCTCTCCTCTCCTCTCCTCTCCTCTCCTCTCCTCTCCTCTCCTCTCCTCTCCTCTCCTCTCCTCTCCTCTCCTCTCCTCTCCTCTCCTCTCCTCTCCTCTCTGTTTTGTTTTGCAGCAGTGGCTGCTGTTGCCATGCCATCTCCTTTTGTTGCTATGGATTAACAGTGGCTGGGGTTTGGTTTGGGGTTTTTTTTTTGGTTGTTTTTTTTTGTTTGGTTCTGTGTTTTTTTTTTTTTTCTTTCCCCTCACTTATTTTTATGCATGTCCTGGGAACATGATTGCTTCATTTGCCCTGCAGGAGGTTTGCAGGCCTGACAGGCATTTCCACATCGTCCCCAGTGCTCACCTTATCTTAATCCAGTTCTGGGCTGCTGGCAGGCTAAATACCTGCAGAAATGTTCACTCAGAGGCTGGGGCCTGGTATTTGCCCCCCAGTAAGCAGCCAGGGTGTGAGCAGAGGGGACACAGTGTTCCTGCAGCCTGTGCTCTCTCTGTCCTCTCTGCTGTTTCTCATCCAGCCCAGAATAACAACTCAGGAGCCACCAGCATAATGATCCCTCAAGCCTGAGCAGAAGGATGGGCTCCAGCTGTCCTCTGTGGACCTCCAGAACCCAAAGCCAATACATCTCAGGGCTTGCACAAAATAAACTGTTCCTTTGTCTCATTAGAATGGGCAGCAGGATGGTTTTTGCCTCCAGCTTTTTCTATCCCTGGAAGATCCTGGTCTCTAGGGAGGGGGCCGGAGACCCTGGGGAGCTTCTGAGCTGTGCCATGGGGAGAACCTGTCCTAATGTGGTGATGGGAACCATCAGGGTGCAGGAAAGAAAAGAAGGACAAAGTGTTTTCCAGGGATTTTAGGAGGCTGGCTTCTGTGCTGTGGAGTCAGAAGACTCAACACATGGAGAGCTGAGTTCCTGAGTCTGTTTGCTCAGACCCCAGTTCATTGGTGCCCCACAAACCTCAAGGGCTTGTCCATCTCTGCTGGCTCTCTGTGTCCCTGGCCACTCCTGAGCAGTTACTTGCCACCAGCCAGCCCAGGAGAAGGTCTTGCATGAGGAAACCATCACAGTTTTGTGGTTTCACTGTGCTGGACAAATGTGAAAGTACACAGAGGGACCAGGAGGGATCTGCTCTGGGTTTCCTTGTGGGACAGTCTGTTTTGTTATCTTAAGGCAAGCCCTAATTGCTCTGTGTCTCCATCTTCCCCACACAAACCAGGGAAAACAATCCATCCTTTTGTCCCATTCCTGAAATCTTCAGGGAAGTGACTTGGTCCTGTTATTATTGTATCTACATTTGGCTCACCACAAGGGCCACCAAGCCCTAATGTGCTAATGAATATGGATACAGGCCCTGGGCTCTTCCCTTCTGCACTTAACATCACCTCCATCCCACTGGGTCAGCCAAATATCCCCCTGGAGCCTCGAGCCTTGGCAGCTCCTGGGTTGCACACATCAAAGGGGAGCTGGTGACATCATGGAGATCACAGAAAACATCAAGTCTGTCTGTCTGTCTAGTTGGGGAGGGGGAGAAAGACGGCGGGGGGGGGTGGGGGGTAGAAATAGCTTCTTGCAGATCCACAGCTGGTGGGGCTTTTAATTACACAAGGGCTGTGGAACATTCCAACCATAACATCCTGCAGCCTCCCTGCCACCAGACAACGAGGCTTTTATTAGCCCTGGAATGTATCTTTAATAAACTGGAGGGGTTTAACTTGTCAGAGGGTGCTGGGGACTGCATTCACCACAGTCTCTTCTGGCCTGGCTGCTGCAGAAGCAGCAGGGAAGGGCATTCCACCACTGCCCTGCTCCCCTGCCCGTGCCACTGCCAAGCTGATTTGTTGCTCCTTGCTCCCCGTGCTCCCTCCAGGCCCAAGCACCCTCCATGGGCATCCCACAGCACCTTCCCTGCAGTCCCACCAGATCCCATCCATGCTCCTGCAGCATGTCTGAGCTGTGGGTCTGAGCTGTGGGTGATGCTAAAGCCACCCCAGCAAAGGGGGGAGTCCATTCTGCAGCATTACCTCTGCCATCATCACTGCCTGGGCTCTGGGGGGGGAGGCTTACCATGGAAATAGAAGCATGGGATCAATAAATCATTAAGGCTGGAAAAGCCTCCCGAGATCATTGAGTCCAAGCTTCAACCCCACCATGGCCACTAAACCTTGGCCCCAAGTGCCATGGCCACAGGGTTATAGAACACCTCCAGGGATGGGGACTCCACCACCTCCCTGGGCAGCCTCTTCCAATCCCTGACCACTCTTACAGCAAAGAAATTCTTCCTAATCTCCAACCTAACCCCTCCCCTGGTGCAACTTGAAGCCACTTCAAGCCAACAAACTTCTTTTCCTGCGGTCCCAAAGCTGTTGTCACCGTTTTCCTCACCTCTGTGGCTGCCTCTGTGTGTGTGAATTTGTGTCCCCAGTCGTTCAGCAAGGGTTGGAAGCTTTTGTTTGAGGTTTTCCTCCACCCTGGGAGGGAAGACGATGCTGAGTGGTTGCTCCCATGTCGTTCCCTCTCCTTTCCTCATCCCGAGCAGGCTGTAGCAGGGCAGCCTGAGCAGCCAGCTGTGTTCTGAGGTGTGCAGCCCTGCAAATGCCTCTTTGCTTTAATCAATGCTGGAGGAGCCCGTGGGGGCAGGAGAGGTGTGACACCAGAGATTTGTTCTATTGATTAACCCCAGCGCTGGGATGGGAGGAATCAAACACTGGGAGTGGATAAAAGCCTGGGAGGTGAATAGAGCTATTGTCAGGTTTGGTTTGCAGGTTATTGGGGGTGAGGAGGGGGGGTGTGGATTTTGTTTTTCTTTTCCTACCTGCAGGGCTGAGAGAAAAGCAGAATCACTTTAATATTCCTCCCTGTTTCAACTTCCCTGGGTAACACCACACACCAAAGAGACACCACCCCCCCCCTCCTCCTTCTCCTCCCTCCTCCCTCCTCTGCCTGCCAGCCAGAAGTAAGACTTCACATTATTGCAGCTGACAGCTCTCATTCCTCAGGCACTTTTCTTTTTCCTTCCTCAAAGGAGAGAGAAGAGGGAAAAAAAAAAAAAAAAAGATAAAAATCAAAGGTCTCCAAACCTGAGCACCTTCTGAGGCCACAAAATGCAGCCCTGGGTTGGGAGGGCTGCTCTGAGCAGGACATCATCCTGTGCAGCTTGGGAAGAGCAGTGTTGGGTTGATGTTGCCTTTGCCTTGGGCTCTTGGAAGATGTTTGTAGTTTTCAATTAATCTCATTAGTTGGGAAGTAGAAGGAGGAGTGGGGAGGAGGGGAAGGGAGGAGAGGAGGGAAATGAAAACCATTTCATGGGGAATTCTCTTTAATGACTGCTTAAAAACATGTAATTGAAGTTGGTGCTGGGTGGAAAACCTCCTCCTAGTGCTGAAGTCAGCTGAGGGGAAGCAGCAAGGGATGCTCAGCAACAACAAAAAAAGCCTTGTAGGAGGCATCTGCTGGGACAGAGCTGTGCCATGGGGGCACAGGGCTGCTGGGGAGGGGAGCTGGCATGGGGACAGCAGCAAGACAGGGACCTGTGGCCATGTCCTCCTGGCTTGGGTTCTGCAGGTGGGTTGTCCCAGCTGCTGAGCCCCAGGAGAGCCCTACTGAGTGATCATTCAATTTCCCTTTGCTGCTCTCCTGAGGTTGAATTTGCAAATCTGGAAACAGTTAGGGATTCCTGCAGCCTGCCTTTGCCTCCTTCCCAGCAAGGTGCCAGACCCCACGGGTGCAGGTGGCTGCTATTTAACCACTGTGGTGGCACTTGAGGGTGGCCTGGGGTGAGGACAGGGCACAATCTGGATGAGCTCCAGCCCCTCCATCCCTGGAGAGGTGGCTGGAGGAGGAGTGGAGCAGGCTGCCCACTCACTCAGGGCTTAAAAAACCTCTCTGCCTTGTGGTCATCACCCCCAGCATTTCAGAGGTGGAATCCCCATCCCTGGAAATGTTTTAAAAAGGCAGAGATGTGGTGATGAGAGACATGGCTTAGCACCAGGCTAGAATCAGAGAATCATAGAAACACAGAAGCACAGAATCATAGAAACATAGAAACATAGACACAGAATCATAGAATCATAGAAACATAGAATCATAGAAATACAGAATCATAGAAACATAGAAACAGAATCACAGAATCATAGAAACATAGAATCAGAGAAACATGGATCATAGAATCATAGAAATATAGAATCATAGAAACATAGAATCATATAAACATAGAATCATAGATACATAAAATCATAAAAACATAGAATCATAAAAACATAGAATCATAGAATCATAGAAACATAGAATCATAGAAACATAGAATCATAGAATCATAGAAACATGGAATCGTAGAATCATAGAAATACAGAATCATAGAAACTTAGAATCATAGAATAATAGAGTCATAGAAACATAGAATCATTGAATCATAGAAATATAGAATCATAGAATCATAGAATCACAGAATCATAGAAATATAGAATCATAGAAACATAGAATCATAGAATCATAGAATCACAGAATCATAGAATCATAGAATCATAGAATCACACAATCATAGAAATATAGAATCATAGAAACATAGAAACAGAATCACAGAATCATAGAAACATAGAATCAGAGAAACAGAATCATAGAATCATAGAAACATAGAATCAGAGAAACAGAATCATAGAATCATAGAAATACAGAATCATAGAAACGTAGAATCGTAGAATCATAGAGTCATAGAAACATAGAATCATTGAATCATAGAAATATAGAATCATAGAATCACAGAATCATAGAAATATAGAATCATAGAAACATAGAATCATGGAATCATAGAAATATAGAAATATAGAATCATAGAAACATAGAATCATGGAATCATAGAAATATAGAAATATAGAATCATAGAAACATAGAATCATAGAAATATAGAATCATAGAATCATAGAAACATAGAATCATGGAATCATAGAAATATAGAAATATAGAATCATAGAAACATAGAATCATAGAAATATAGAATCATAGAATCATAGAAACAGGATCATAGAAACATAGAAATATAGAATCATAGAATCATAGAAACATAGAATCATAGAAATACAGAATCATAGAAACATAGAAATATAGAATCATAGAAACATAGAAACAGAATCACAGAATCATAGAAACATAGAATCAGAGAAACATAGAATCATAGAAATATAGAATCATAGAGACATAGATCATAGAAACATAGAATCATAGAAATATAGAATCATAAAAACATAGAATCATAGAAACATAGAAATATAGAATCATAGAAACATAGAATCAGAGAAACATAGAATCATAGAAATATAGAAATATAGAATCATAAAAACATAGAATCATAGAATCATAGAAACACAGAATCATAAAAACATAGAATCATAGAAATATAGAAATATAGAATCATAGAAACATAGAATCATAGAAATAGAGAATCATAGAATCATAGAAACATAGAAACATAGAAGCATAGGCAGGGACACCTCCCCCCAGGCCAGGTTGTCCAAAGTCTTTCCCAGCTGATACAATTCTGTGATTCTATGATTCCTGCCCAGCAAAGGAGAGCCCAGGGACCCTGAGGGGACACAGGCCACACTGAGCATCCATCCCACAGCCCAGAGTCACTGCATCCCACACAGGTTCAGGGAGGATCCTGTGTCACAGACCCCCCCCAGGCCCCAACACTGAGAGCTGCCCCAAGCCCCACTCTGACCCCACAGAGCCATCCCTCTCCAGCACAGGTGTGCCCTCCTCCTCAGCTTCCAAGCTGAGCATTTAACTGATCAGATTATCCCTTGTTTACTAATTAGCTTTGGGCTCAGACAGCAGGAGCAGGGCCAGTAGAGCTTTCCCTTGATGCTGAAGCAGTTGGTGGCTGACGGTGGCTGAGGCTCCATCAGCAGTTTGCTGTGATTCATTTCTGCCCTGCAAAACTCACCCAGACTCTGCCCACCTCTTCCTGCCTTATTTTGCACTCTTCTGCACCAGGACTTGGCTCTCTGTGTCTGATGAGCTCTGTCATTGCTGTCAGAGATCCCAGATACAGGCAGCATCAACAGAGAAGACAGAACTCAAGGTGAGGGACATGGAACTCACAGGACCTGGGTTTTGTCCCAGAAGAGTTCTCCATAGTGAGGACAGATCCTCTTGCTCATCACCCACTCTCTCCATGCTCCTCCACACTGCTGCCCAAGCCATGGTCACTCACTCTGGGTGTTTATCTATCTATCTATCTATCTATCTATCTATCTATCTATCCATCCATCCATCCATCCATCCTCCCTCTCCTATTCCATTCATTCTTCCATCCTCTCCCAGTTCATCCATTCATCCATCCATCCATCCATCCACAAATCCATCCATCCTCTCCTAGTCCATCCATCCATCCACCCTCTCCTAGTTCATCCATCCATCAATCCATCCATCCATCATCCATCCATCCATCCTTCCCCAGTCCATCCATCCATCCATCCATCCATCATCCATCCATCATCCATCCATCCTTCCCCAGTCCATCCATCCATCCATCCATCCATCCATCCATCCATCCATCCTTCCCCAGTCCATCCATCCATCCATCCATCCATCCATCCATCCATCTATCCATCCCAGTCCATCCATCCCATCCATCCATCCATCCCATCCATCCATCCATCCATCCATCCTTCCATCCATCCATCCCATCCCATCCATCATCCATCCATCCCATCCATCCATCCATCCATCCATCCATCCATCCATCCATCCCATCCATCCATCCATCCATCCCATCCATCATCCATCCATCCATCCATCAATCCATCCATCCATCCATCCTTCCCCAGTCCATCCATCCATCCATCTACCCATCCATCATCCATCCATCATCCATAATCCATCCATCCATCCATCCATCCTTCCCCAGTCCATCCATCCATCCATCTATCCATCCATCCATCCATCATCCATCCATCATCCATCAATCCATCCATCCATCCATCCTTCCCCAGTCCATCCATCTATCCATCCATCCATCCATCCATCCATCCATCATCCACCCCATCCATCCATCCCCATCCATCCATCCATCCATCCATCCATCCACCATCCATCCATCACCATCCATCATCCATCCATCCATCCATCCCATCCATCCATCATCCATCCATCCATCCATCCATCCATCATCCATCCCATCATCCATCCATCCATCCATCCCATCCATCCATCCATCCATCCATCCATCATCCATCCATCATCCATTCATCATCCATCCATCCATCCATCCATCCATCCATCCATCCATCCATCCATCATCTATCCAACATCCATTCATCATCCATCCATCCATCCATCCATCCATCTATCCATCCATCCTTTCCCAGTCCATCCATCCCTCCCTCCTTCCCTCCATTCTCCCATGGATCAGCTCTCTCTGGCTAATGCCACTATAAATTTGTGTCCCCCTGCCTGTGAGGAGGCAGCTTGCAGGCTTTAGCCACCATGTCACCAGATGCTGGTTTTGTTCTCCCCAGCTCTTAATTAGTGAGAACTTGGGGACTTGAGGGGAGAATTAAACCTCACCTTGCACCAGAGTGACTTCCCTTTCCTCCATTGCCTCCCTGCCACCCTGCCAACCACCTCTGCTGAAGGCCAGGGTAGGGCAGGCTGTGACAGAAATCTTCACCCTTTGCAGCAGAGCCTGTGAGGTCAGCAAGAGTGGCCCAAGGGTGTAAGATGCTAAACCAACAGAGTTGAAGGAAAAAGCTTCAGGGAGCCTTGCCAGGCTGGATGAACCAGGCAACCAGGGAGGAAGGACCCTTGAATCTGCTGATGATCCATCAGCAGGCTCCAGAAGGAGATGTGACCCTAGATGCTGAGCCAAAGAGCACAGCTTTTGACTTCAGAGCAGCCCAAGCCTTGTGTGCACTCCTCAGAGGTGGCCCAGGGACACACACAGACGACACCTTTCCCTTCCTTGCTGACACAAAAAGAAGCTCTGCTGTAAAACAGCTCCGATGCACACCCACTGTGTGCTCTGTGCTGGGGCTCTCAAGAGTGGAGGGTATGAGGCAGGGATGCTGGGGCTCTGGGATGATGCACATGGTGCCCAGGATGGAGGAGAAGCTGCTGCCCTGTGGCTTCATCCTAGTGGTCAGACACCATCACACAACCACTCTGATGCTGGCTCCCAGTTGCCCAGGGGATGACAGCAGTTCATAGGATCCCAGAATCCCAGCATGGCAGGAGTTGGAAGGGACCTCTGGAGATCATCCAGTCCAACCCCTCTGCTACAGCAGGGGCACCCACAGCAGCTTGCCCAGGATCACAATGGCCAGGGCTGGGGTTGGAATCTCTCCAGAGGAGACTCCACAACCTCTCTGGAAGGCTCCAGCACCCTCACATAGAATCACAGGTTGGGTGCAGCAGGGCAGGTTCTCCCCCACCACTGTGTTTGCTCTCTTGCCAATGGATCAATTGTGCTTGGAGAGCTCTGGGCTGTATGTAGGTCAGGCAGAGTGGCAGCTCCAGCACTGCCATGGGGTTGTTAACATGAACAAGTGTCCCCCCTCGCTCCCTCCATTCAACCCCCACAATGCCCAGCCCTTGGCAGAGGGCAGCCTTGGCTCCTGTCCTAGAGGAGAAGAGCATTTCTTTGAGGCTTTGGGCTGGTTTGAGCAAAGCCATGGCTGGACCAGCAGGGATGCTGTGCTTTGTACATCCCCCCTCTGCCTGTCCATGCGTGAGGAGAGTTCTGTGCTGGGAGGGGAATGGGCAACATGACCCAGTTCAGGGTTCTCTGTCAATACTGCTGGCACTGCTCCCTCTCAGCTTTGTGAAACTGATGGGGATGATCCAGCTCCCAGACAAGGGGGATTGCTCTGCTGGGGCCCCACTGCAGCATCCCCCCAGGGCAGGCTGGGCAGCCCAAAGCAGGAGGGAGCAGGATGTCCCTTGTGTGGTTGCTCCCATGTTTGACTCTCCCCGGGAGGGGAGCTGATTGAAGGCATCCCAGCCTTCAACCCTGGGACCTCTGGGTTTTGGCCACCCAGCTGTGATTCCCCTCAGAAGCCTTTATCACTCAAGGAGGAAACCCAAATCCTCTGGGATCTGCTGGCTGGAGGGAGGGGGAGGAATGGGGAGAGGAAGCAGAGGAGAAACTTTCTCAAATAAAAAGCATTCAGTAGTTGAGAGCAAACTTTGCACTGGCTGAGGATCTGACCTTGTGTTCTCTCCTAGGAACAAACAAGAGGAGGATGAGGATCATATCCTTGTGCCTGAAATTTGGAGTGGCTCAAGCCCCTGCTGGTCTGAGCTCCTGCAATGAATGGCTGTAAACAAGATGCCTTTCCAGAGGATGAATTAAACAAGGAACCCGAGTCCTGACTGGGCTTTCAGAGATGTTTATTTGTCCTCTCTGCCTCTCCAAAAAAGAGTTGCACAAGGACTTAGTAAATTTTAACCCCCACATTGTTCTTGGGTAAACACTGCCCATTCTCCACCAGGATGAGTGCTGGCAGCTGAGATAAGGACACAGTTTTCTCCTCCTCTCCAGAGCATGCAGCCTCCCAGCAGTGCTCCAGAGGTAGCCCTGGGCATCAGTGTTGCTCCCAGACCCTGCAGACCCCGTGGCAGACAGATTGCTCCCTACTGCTGCCAGACTTTTGGCTGATTTCTGCACCTCTCTGCCAAAAAGGTGTTTGCAAGAAGGTGGGGATGGCTTTGGCCATGTCCAGAAGGAGTGGAAGGTGGCCCTGTCCATGGCAGGGGGGTTAGAACTGGATGATCTTTAAGGACCCTTTCAACTGAAGCCAATTTATGGTTTTATGGTTCTATGATTCCAGGATTCTATGGTTCTGTGGTTCTATAATTCCATGATTCTATGATTCCATGATTCTATGGTTCTATGATTCCAGGATTCCATGATTCTATGATTCTATGGCTCTGTGGTTCTATGATTCCACGATTCTATGATTCCATGATTCCATGACTCTATGATTCCATGATTCTATGGTTCTGTGGTTCTCAGGTTCTATGCTTCCATGATTCTATGGTTCTGTGATTCCATGATTCTATGATTCCATGGTCCTATGACTCCTCTGGTAGGGCAAGAGGCCTCAAGTCCACCAGGACAGGCTTAGGCTGGATATGAGGAACAATTTCTTCCCCAACAGGTTTGCCAAGTCCTGAACCAAGCTGCCCAGGGCTGTGGTAGAGTCCCCACCCTGGAGAGGTTTCAAAGCTGTGCAGATGTGGTGCTGAGGGCCATGGTTTAGTGGTGCCCTGGCAGTGCTGGGTTAGTGGTTGGAGCTGATGATCTGAAAGGTCTCTTGCACCCAAAGCAATTCTCTGCCCTTCCTGCAGTGATGAAGAGAAGTGAAGCACTGAGAGCTTCCTCCTCCTGCATTTGCTTTGCCACAGCCAGGATCAGTGGTGAACACTCAGAAAACCCCAAACAAAATAAAAAAGGCTGAGGAGGATTCAGACTTTGTCTGCTCTGATTTCCACCCTCTGAACAACCTGCACTTTTGGACCGTCTGCTGGCATCCAGCTGGGTGGGGAGTTGGCTCTGCACAGCCACCAGCACGCAAGCAAGAAGAGCAGCCTGGAGTGTGCTGTGCTCTGGGGGAAACAAAAAGTGCTTTTTGCTGCTCCTCAGGGAAAGGCTGAGGCAAAGCATGAAAAGTAAACCCCAGTGCCTTGGTGTGGAAGCCAGACCAGCTCTCCCTGCCTTAGCAGCACCCCTCAAGAAGCCTCCTGCCTTAACAGAACCCCTCAAGAATCTCCCTACCTTAACAGGACCCCTCAAGAAGTCTCCTGCCTTAACAGAACCCCTCAATAATCTCCCTACCTTAACAGGACCCCTCAAGAAGCCTCCTGCCTTAACAGAACCCCTCAATAATCTCCCTACCTTAACAGGACCCCTCAAGAAGCCTCCTGCCTTAGCAGCACCCCTCAAGAAGCCTCCTGCCTTAACAGAACCCCTCAAGAATCTCCCTACCTTAACAGGACCCCTCAAGAAGCCTCCTGCCTTAACAGAACCCCTCAAGAATCTCCCTACCTTAACAGGACCCCTCAAGAAGCCTCCTGCCTTAGCAGCACCCCTCAAGAAGCCTCCTGCCTTAACAGAACCCCTCAAGAATCTCCCTACCTTAACAGGACCCCTCAAGAATCTCCCTACCTTAACAGAACCCCTCAATAATCTCCCTACCTTAACAGGACCCCTCAAGAAGCCTCCTGCCTTAACAGGACCCCTCAGGAATTCCCCCCTTCCCTCCTTTTGGGGGTGTTTTGAGCTGTTTCTCCCATTTTTAGGGGGAATGTTAGGAGTCAAGATGCTGAAGGTGGCTCTCAAAAAAATAAAAAAAAAAAAAAAAAAAGAAGAAGAAGAAGAAGGATCTGAGCCTTGTGGAAACATTTCTGAACTGATGTTTTGTTCCCTCTCCTGGGTCTGGGCAGAATGTCAAAGCCTGCTCTGAGCTGGAAATATTTTAAGAGTAGCACTCACTGGAGACCAAAACAATGGCAATTCTTCAGCTACTGAGCCTTGCAGAAAAGGGCTTTTGACACAGAAGCTGCTTAGGCTTGGAAGGGCTTTTGATGGTTGGCTTTTGGGTGTTGGTTTGGGGGGTGGTGGTGTTTCTTGGGTTTTTTTTTATTCCCCTGCCAGAAAGCTCCCCCTGCCAGTGCCCCCACCTGCATGCTTGTGAGCACACTTTGCTCATGCAAGAAGAAAGCCTTTTGCCTTCCAGCTGGGCTGCTGCTGGCACACCCACCAGGATGCCCTCAGCCCTCCAAGGGAGGCAGGCTCCAGGGAGGAGGCACATGAGGGATGGGTTCCATGCAGCCATGCAGGAAGAAGACATTTCAGGGTATCACAGTATCAGAGTATAGCAGAGGTTGGAAGGGGCCTCAAGAGATCATCAGGTCCAACCCCCCTGCCAGAGCACCATCACTTGGGGTAGTCTGCACAGGAATGCATCCAGGTGGGGTTGGAAAGTCTCCAGAGAAGGAGACTCCACAACCCCCCTGGGCAGCCTGCTCCAGGGCTCTGTCACCCTCACTCTAAAGAAGTTTCTCCTCATGTTGAGCTGAAATCTTCTCTGTTCAAGTTTGAACTCATTGTTCCCTGTCTGATCACTGTGCACCACCCAACAGAGCCTGGCCCCCTCCACTTGCCCCCCACCCCTCAGCTATTGATAGACATTGATCAGATCCCTCTCAGCCTTCTCTTCTCCAGACTAAACAGCCCCAGGGCTCTCAGTCTCTCTTCCCAGGGGAGATGCTCAAGTCCCCTAAGCATCCTCCTGGCTCTCCCTTGGATCCTCTCCAGCAGGTCTCTGTCTCTCCTGAACTGGGGAGCCCAGAACTGGAGTAAATGTCAGTGTTTGCATTTCAGGGGGGTTGGGGTTTTTTTTAAACCCACGGGTGGGAAAGGGTTTGAGGTTTGTTTGGTTTTTGGGGGGTTTTGGGGGGGGATTGTTGATTGGGTTTTGGTTGTTTGGTGTTTTGGGGTTTTTTTTTCCCTTTAATGCCCACATGAAGAGGCTGGAGATGGTTTCACTCTCCAGGGCTTATCCAGACGACTCACAGGAACACTATGGGAAGTGTCTCTTTGCTTAGGAGGATGAAATTTGACACTGCTGAGGTTTTGGAGCCCGGTACTGCAGCAAGGAGCCTGGGTGGTTAGTGTGTCATAACTGATCAAGGCTAATCAGCCCTCCTTCAGGCACCCTTCCATTCTGATTTCCATCCTCCTCCCATGCATTGTCACCCTAGCTATGAGATCTGCTCCCATGCAGGCACATTCTGCCCTGCTCTGGTCCTCCACCTCAAGCCCAACAAGCAAGGAAAAGGCTGAAGAAGTACACAACAGTCCCCCACCTCATGACCAGAGAGCCCTTGCAAACAGCACAGCTCTCTTCAACATGAGAACAAGTGGCCTGAAATTGCACCAGGAGAGGGTTAGGTTGGAGGGTAGGAAGAATTTCTTTGCTGCAAGAGTGGTCAGGGATTGGCACAGGCTGCCCAGGGAGGTGATGGAGTCCCCAGCCCTGGAGGTGTTCAAGAAACCTGTGGCCATGGCACTTGGGGCCAGGGTTTAGTGGCCATGGTGGGGTTGGGTGGATGGTTGGACTGGGTGATCTCAGAGGGTTTTTCCAACCAAAATAATTCTATGAGTCAATGTTCTGTAGAATTCAGGTCCAAACCCCTGCCTGGCTCGGCACTGTGTTTGGCGGAGGAGATGTCCACAGTCTGGGGGTAGCCAGGGTTAATGGTTGGACTTTTTCCAATCAAAACAATTCTGTGATACTGAGATAACATCCCCTGGAAACCAGCAGCAGCCAGCACCAGTCCGCACTGATATGGGGCTGGGATGCAAGTGGGGGATATGGGCACAGGATGCTAATGGGGAGCAGGACTCCTGTGCAGCCCTGGCCCCAGGGCTTGCCCTGCTTGTGCTGTCCCACCCATTCCTCTCCCCCTGAGGTGTCTGAAGCCTCCTCAGCAATTATCCCAGTGGCTGTTTGTTCAGGCACTGTGGATTTAGCTCTCCAGCCTCGTGTGCACTGTGTGTGTATAGGGGAAGACAGATTGCTGCTACTTTCCAGTATAAATCACATTCCTTACAACACTCCAAAGTAGCATTTTCAACCTCAGGGTGCTAATAGGATCCAGCAGGAGAAAGAAATGTCAGCTAAGTAGCAGGCGCTGTTTGGAGAGTGCAATGGAGCTGATCCACAGCCCCAGGGCAAAAGGAGCAATCCCAGGGCAAAGGTTAAAGAGTTCAGGAGCACTTCAGCCTCCTTAATTGTAACAGGGCCTCTTCCACAGAGCCAGATGGATGGCTCCAGCCGGGCAGGGGGGCAAAGCAGGGGCCAGCAGCAGCGCTGGCTGGAGGGATGCAGGGGACAGCAGCGGAGGGGACCGTGGCAGAAGGGATCTGGTGCAGGGGATGTGATGGAGGGGATGTGGTGGAGGGGACATGGTGGAGAGGATGTGGTGGAGAGGATGATGATGGAGGGGATGTGGTGCAGGGGATGTGATGGAGGGGATGTGGTGGAGGGGACATGGTGGAGAGGATGTGGTGGAGAGGATGATGATGGAGGGGATGTGGTGCAGGGGATGTGATGGAGGGGACATGGTGGAGAGGATGTGGTGGGGAGGATGATGATGGAGAGGATGTGGTGGAGGGGATCACGATGGAGGGGACATGGTGGAGAGGATGATAATGGAAGGGATCGTGATGGAGGGGACATGGTGGAGGGGATCATGATGGAGGGGATGTGGTGGAGGGGACATGGTGGAGAAGATGTGGTGGAGAAGATGATGATGGAGGGGATGTGGTGGAGGGGATCATGATGGAGGGGACATGGTAGAGAGGATGTGGTGGAGAGTAAGATAATGGAGGGGAACACAATGGAGGGGATCATGATGGAGGGGACATGATGGAGGGGGTGTGATGGAGAGGACATGTTGGAGAGGATTGTGATGGAGAGGGATTGGTGGAGGGGATATGCTGGATGGGACACGGTGGAGCAGCTCCTGATGAAGGAGACATGTTGAAAGGAATGTGGTGAAGAGGACATCATGATGGAGGGGATCATGGTGCAGGGGACACGACAGGGGGGATGACAGCAGCTCCTCACCTCTCACCTCTCCCCAGTGTGCAGTTCCTCACCCCTCACCATACCCCAGCCACCATCTCTGTCCCCTCTGCTGGGAGCCTATCTCCAATCTTGGCCAAGAAATGAAGATTTCTGTCAGAAGGAGCTGATGCCATGGAGGTTTTGCTACAAGAGCTCAGCACAGCTCTCACCCAGGCAGATCAAGAACAGAGAAGAACTCCAGCTGCCAAGGAAATGTTTCTTTTGCTCCCTTGAAAATCCTAAGGAGGGTTTTGAGGAGAAAGAAGGGGACTTGGTTAATGCTGCTCTTGTCATTTTTACAGGATTTCTTTTCTGGTTCCCTTTTACTTGGAATCTTTAGAATCCAAACATGTTTTGTGCCAGCCCCAAGGTGCTTTGACTGCAAAGGTGCCTCAGATAACATTTTTTTCAGTCGAGTTTTGACTTGTTTTCAGACACACATCTGATAAATGTCATCAAAAGCTGATGTTTTGCATGGAAAGGGTTTTTTTTTCTTCTTCTTTCTTTTCCTTTTTTTTTTAATCTAAAGGGGGAAAAAAAAAAGCCACTAGAATAAAAATATTTCATTCACTTCTCACCAGCAAGGTCTCTGCTGTTTCCCTGGTGATAAAAGCATAAGGGCTGACTCTTCAGACGCGTGCATTTCGTTCCCAGCTCCACCACAAACCCCCGCGACGACCTTGGACCAGCCACTTCGGCTCCCATCCTGAGATGGTTTTGGTTTGTTTTTCCCCCTCTCAGAGCTTTTGTTTGGCCTCCTCACTGGAGACGACACCTTGGAAAACGCCCTTCCTTCCACGCAGGAACGCTCCTGCCTGTCCCACCACCCGCCCGTCCCACGCTGGAGGTGCTGCCCGCTGTGGGTGCTTCGCTCTGAAGCCCACCTGGGCTGGCCTGGGCTCCTGAGCGCTGGATTGAGGGACACGGATGCCATCTCGTGGGAAGAGCTGGGCTTAGCCCCTGCGGGCAGCCACAACCATCCCTGGACCTCTGTTCCCCCCCGCTCCAGGTTTTTACGGGTAGCCCCCACCCACCAGCCCAAAGAAATTCACCTGGACAAGCTGAAGCGAACCTCAGGAGGCTCAACCAGATAAAGCTCAAGGTGCTGCAGCTGGGTCAGGGCAATTCCTGGTATCAGCAGAGGCTGGGGGATGATTCAGAGCAGCTGAGAAGGACTTGGGGTGCTGGGGATGAGGCAGCACCATGTGCTCACAGCCCAGACCCAGCTGTGTGCTGGGGGCTGATCTCCAGCAGGGTGGGTAGCAGGGGCAGGGAGGGGATTCTGCCCCTCTGCTGAGACCCCCCTCCTGCAGTGCTGGGGCAGATCTGGAGTCCTCAGCACAGACAGGGACCTGTTGGAGCAGACCCAGAGGAGGCCACAGCAATGCTGGGAGGATGGAAGCCCTCTGCTGTGAGGCCAGGCTGGGAGACTTGGGGTTGTTCAGCCTGGAGGAGAAAAGGCTCCAGGGAGACCTCCTGGTGGCCTTTTAGTGCTTAAAGGAGCTGATAAGAAAGGTGGAGAGAGACTCTTCACCAGGGATGCAGTGATGGGACAAGGGATGATGTCCCTGCTGGCTGCAGCCAGGTTGGACTAGATGAGCTTTAAGGGTCCTTTCCCACCCAAACCAGTCTGATTCTGATTCTACAATGAAATATTCCTCATCCTCCCTGGGATGCAGCTGTGCCACCAGGAGATCATCAGGAGAGGGAGAGGAGAGGGAGGAGGAGAGGGAGAGGATCTTGCCCAGCTCTAAGAGCAGGGATGACTCCATCCCTGCTCCCAGCCACTCCTTGAGGGTTCCCCATTCCCCTCAACCCTGGGGAGCTGCCATGATTTAACTCCATGTAGTAACTGGAAAACTTGTGGGTTGAGATAAGAACTGTTTAATAACTAAAATAAAATATTATAATAAAATATAGCAATAATCATAATGAAAAGGAATATAACCCAAAAAAAAAAAAAGAGATAAACCCCCAGAAAAGACAAGTGATGCAGAATGCACCCCCCACAGCCAACTCCCCCCCAGTTTATGGGCTGGTCATGATTCCTGTGGTATGGAACATCCCTTTGGATAGCTCAGGTGAGCTCCTGGCCATGCTCCCTCCCAGCTTCCTGTGCAGCTCCTCGCGGGCAGAGCAGGGGAAACTGAAAAATCCTGAACTGAGGATAAAAGCTACTGAGCAACAACTACATCACCACCACTGCAGCCAAACCACAGCACTGGGCAGGCTGCTGGGAAGAAAATTATCCCAGCATAGGAGCAGCCAAGTGACAAAGAGCTCACCTGGACTGCAGCTGAGATCCTCACAGGGGTAGGGATGGGCTGATGACCTCTGCATCCGCCTCTTCCTCCCCTTCTGCTGATGGCCCTGGATCATCTCCGTCCCTCACCTACAGGGGCTCAGGAGAGGAGGAGGGCAGCAAGGACGCAGGGCAGCAGCAGACAGCTGCCAGTGAGGCTGGGGGATGGCTGGGGGGCTCGGGGGGCCCCGTTGCAGAGGTCTGTGTCACAGCAGTGGATGCGGACCCCCGGCAACTCCTGCTGCTGGCAGTGCCGGGAGGTGGCACAGCCGCTGGCCAGCAGGATGCCCAGGACCACTGCAAGGCAAGCAGAGTGCAGGGCATCAGGGGCAGGGGGGACAGGACGGGGGATGCTCTGCCAGCCTTCTACCAGGGCCAGACCCTGCTGGAAGGCTGCAGGGTCTGTCTGGGGGTGGGCACCCTCAGTGAGCCCTGCAGGCAGACTCACCACTCTCTGTCTTAATGCAGAACCGGTGCTTGAAGCCCTGGTGGGAGTGGGAGCAGGTGATCACCTCCGGGTTAGAGCACCCCATGTCCACGTTCTTGGTGCCAACGATGATGTTGCAGCCATAGCACTGGAGCCCAGACACTAAACAAGAACCATATGAAACCAAGTTGGAGTTCTTTCTTTCTTTTTTTTTTTTTTTTTTTTTTTTTTTTTTTTTTCTCCCGGGTGGGGGAATATTTCATCTCCTTCCTAGCTGCTCTCTGAGGACAACTTTGCAGCCTCCTCTGCCCCGCCGCGTCGCATTAAGTGAGCCGGAGCCCGAAGCCGTCTGCTAACTGGTGCGTACCCAGCGGGTCCAGTCTGGAAGCATTTCCCACTAGAGGTCAGTGCGGAATCAGGGATTAGCTGGAGATTTGCTTTGGGATCAAACCGTGGGAACAAGGGAGCTTTGAACCAGCAAAGAGTAGGTGAAACCTCCCAGCCACAGACATCACCCAGCCAGGGCTCAGCTGCTCTCAGCAGCAGCTCCTGCCCCTTTCACCACATCCCTCCAGCTTCAGCAGCGTTCACACCAGAGGGATGGTTTCATTGGGGTGGTCTTGGGTTCCTCCCTGAAGGTAGTGCTGGGTTTGTCACAGGGTCTACCAAGAGGCAAAAAAACCCAGAAAAGAGAAAAGCCTCACTCAGAGCAGCTGTGACCCAGCAACCTTGGGACAGTGGCCTTGGTGTGTGTCCCCACAGCTCTGCACACTTGTACTGGTGGCAGCTCAGTCACTGACTGTGTCTGAGAATTGTTTGCCCTGGACCAGCATGGGAATTAAGTCCCCTCCTCTCCTTCCCCCTCTTTTTTTCAGGTTTCTTTAGCAAAGAAAAAGCCTTCAAAGGGTATTCATCCACATCTCCCCCCAGAGATTAAGGCAAACACTGAGCTCTGGGCTGATTCATCACAGCAGCAAAAATCAGGTTGCCTCTACTGCTGCTGTAACCTTTCCCTGTCCCTGAATTTCAACCTGCAGCCCTTCCCAAGGGTTCTCTGTTGCTCCAATGGGGGTTTTTGGGGAGGGGAGTGAACACCTCATACAGCTGGGAATGGCAACAGGACCCTCTGTCCCAGCAGCACTGGGGAAGGAGAGTCCAAGGGATCCCAGCTCCTGGCTCACTCTCCTTAGAACCATTGAATCATTCAGGTCAGAGAAGACCTTTCAGATCATCAATCCAACCATTAACCCAGCACTGCCTGGGCACCACTAAACCATGGCCCTCAGCACCACATCTCCATGGCTCCCACATGCCCTTGTCTGGTACAGAGCACTGGCTCCTTCCAAATCCCACTGACACACAGCAACATAGAATCATAGAATCAGTCAGGGTTGGAAGGGACCACAAGGATCATCTAGTTCCAACCCCCCACATGCAGCCACATCTCTCAGGGTGGGAATGTCCCATATGCATTCCAAGGGTAAATCACACCTTAACAAGCAGGTGTTGGGAAGGATGTGAATGACCACAGCTCCAAAGCACAGGCACACTGCACCCCAGGACCACAGCACTTACCCTCTGGCAGGACGAACACCACGGTTATCAGAGAAAGAATCCCATGGACACCTCCAGGTATGTGTCCTGAGAGCATGGGGGGCAGCTCCTGGAGCCCACCCAGGGCTCAGAGGGCAATCACTGGTATCCTGGGGAGCAGGCAGAGCCTTCTTCTATTCCTCCTGCCTCTTCCCCTCGGCCGTGCACGTCGCTTGCTTCTCACCTGCCAAAGCAAAACCAAGGGCACAGCAGAGATTTGGCTGCTCCCCTGCTGCTCCAGCCAGCCCCCGTGGTGCCTCTGTTGAATTCCTGCCTTTCCCTCCTGAGATATTCCCTGATTCTCTCAGCTGATGCACAGACGTATGTGCTACCCTCAGTTATTTCTGTCCTATTTCCTCTGTCCACGATCACTTCCCATTAATACCACCGTGCAGCAGCTCTTGGAGAGAAATTCTCCCTAATCAAGATTTAGTTTTAAATCCACTTCGAAATCCTCTAATTCAGTTGGATTAGGCAGAAGGGGTTTGGGGAGATGTGTGGGTTTACTTTTTTTTTTTTCCTCTTTTTTACTTTTTTTTTTTTTGGTATTTTTAATTTTTTTCCTGTTTTTAACTTTCCCCCCTCCTTTGTTTGGGTTTTTTTTTTTTCCCCTCCTCTGTTTTTTTTCCCCCTCCTCTGTTTTTTTCCTCCCTCCTCTGTTTTTTTCCTCCCTCCTCTGTTTTTTTCCTCCCTCCTCTGTTTTTTCCCCTCGTCCGGTTTTTTTCCCCCTCCTCTGTTTTTTTTCCCCCTCCTCTGTTTTTTTTCCCCTCCTCTGTTTTTTTTCCCCTCCTCTGGATTTTTTTCCCCTCCTCTGGTGTTTTTTTCCCTTCCTCTTTTTTTTTTCTTCCTCTGTGTTTTTTTTTTTTTTCTCTCCTCTGGGGTTTTTTTTTTTTTCCCTCCTCTGGTTTTTTTTTTTTCCTTTCCCTCCTCTGGCTGTTTCTTTGGTGTTTTTTTTTTTTCCCTCCCTCTCTGAGCTGCTTCATCTTCATGAATAGACCCACCTGTGCTCTGTGACACCTTGTGCTACTTAAAAGAGAGCAGGAATCATTTTATTAAGGAGAAGCAGTCAATTAATTTAAAATCTAAGGCTGGAGAATCTCTGACAAGGCCTTGGGATGGCTGTGGGGTTAAAAGGAAGAACCTGAAGGAGACAGAGAGGGTTTGGATGGAACCTATGTGTTTGCACATGAGAAAATAGCTGCCTTATTAAAACAGTGAGAGGCCAAACAGGGCCAGCCCTAGGCTTGCATCAGCTCTGGAAGGGGCTGGGGGCACAGCAAAGGAAAGCATCAAGCTGTGATAGCTCCAACCCAGAGGGGGTCAGAAGCAGACCCACAGCAATGTGGAGCATCGTGAGCACCACCAGCTGCAGGATCAAGCCCCCAAGTCCCTTTTGGCTTCTTCACTGCTGTCCCCACAAGCAAAGCCTCAGCTTTCAGTGGAGCTAATGGGACTTAAAGAGCTAATGCTTACTAATGAGGGAACGTGACTGAATGTGTGGGATTAAAAAATTAAAATGACAAAATAAGCTGCTTATGTAGCCCATCCAGCAACTGCCTGCAGCAGCACCCGAAACCCCCCAACACTGGGCACCCCCAGACCATGGATATCTCCTCTACCAGAGACATCTCCTAGCCAGAACCTGAATTCCACACAGCATAGAATAATCGATTTTTTTTTTTTTTTGGTGGGAAGGAACCTCTAAGATCATCCAGTCCAACCATCAACCCAGCACCACCATGGCCACTAAACCCTGTCCCCAAGTGCCGTGGCCACAGGTTCCTTGAGCACCTCCAGGGATGGGGACACCACCACCTCCTTGGGGCAGCCTGTTCCAATCCCTGACCCCCCTTGCAGGGAAGAAATATTTCCTAATCTCCAACCTAACCCTCCCCTGGCATCTTCCTTAGTGAACACGTTTGATAATATTTCACTGGGAGGCAGCCCAAACTTGTCCAAGGACAGACATCTACAGCTCAGGAGGGGCAATTAGCACCTGGGAGAAGCATCTAAGTAAAGCAGCTCATTTATTCAAATCACTTTAAACCACCCACGGTGTCTCACTTTGCCTCCAAACAATGTGATTAGAGCAACTGCCTAGCACTGCAAAGCCTGAAAGCCTCGGGGAGAAGGGATAAAATGCAGGAAATGGGATTGATTTAGACACATGCATAAATCAGAGCCTTCAATAAGGAGGGGAAACTAACTTTTAATCCCTTAATAAACTCATCGGTGTCTGGAAGGGGCAACCAGGAGCAGCCTGGGCTCTGCAGTAGGGATGCAGCAGCTGCGGGTGGCTCTGCACAGCTGGTGGGGTTGGGGCCATGCAGAGCTCCGGACACAGCAGCTGGATTCGTGGCTGCACCCAGCAAAAAGGCTGCAGCACAGGGCAGCGGCTGGACCTTCCCAGGGGGAACCGAGATGTGGGGACAAGGGAGAGCTGCTGGGGACAAGTGACAGCACGGTGCAATAAACCTGGTGTCAGTACGGCCAAGGGACAGCACACTGCACTAAATCTGGTGTCGGTGAGGACAAGAGACAGAACAATGCTCTCAAGTCAGCATTGGTGGACCAAGGGATGGTGTGGTGAACTCAGCCCCGTGTTGCTTGGGACAGGGGACAGCACGGTGCACTAAACCTGGCATTTTGGGGAGGCAAAGGACAGCACAGTGCACCCACCTGGGTGTTGGTGGGGACAGGTGACAGCAGAGTGAACTAACCCCAGTGCTGGTGGCAACAACAAATGTTACAATACCTTCAACCTGGTGTTGGTGGGGCAGGAGCAGCAGGATGCTCTCAACCCACTATCGGTGGCACCAGTGCAGGATGCTGGGGTGTATATCCCCAGTGGGAACATCACCCCAGCCCATCTCTTGGGGCTGTTTTGAGGTGCTGCTGGTGCAGACATTTGGGTTGTGTTTATTCCCTTGGGATGCTGCAGGCAAAGTCCTTTAGAAAAGCGGGGGGAAAAAACAACCTCTGCGACTGCTTCCACATCAGTGGAGAAGCAGCGTCTGTCTCTTTTAACTCGTCATTAGCTCTGTGGAAGTTCAGAGAGATTTTTCCAGCCCGGGAGCAGCGGGAAAAGGCCAGGGAAGGAGCTTCCTCCCCCGACCGAGGACAATTTGATGAGCAAATCCGCCGGTACCTTCCTGTTCCCACTTAAACCTTCGGGATACCCAGAAAGACGGCTAAACCCTGCGCAGATTAGACGGGTTCGCCTGCAAATCCTGCTTTAGAGCTCATCCCTACGGGAGGCAGAGCTCAGTGCATGGCACCCACTAGCCCCCACCGCCGGCGGCGCTCACCGCACCGGGCACCACGCACCGCTCCGCACCCGCCACCAATGGGACTGGAACCCTCAACTCAGCTCCGCCGCCCGCCATTAGCGGGGCAAGGAAGTGCCCGCCCCCGGTAAAATACGCCCCTTGATTGGCAGAGCGCATGTTCGTCGCGGGGTGGGGCGCCAACAGCAGGGGACAATGGGAGAGGATCGGGGTGCCGCATTCTGATTGGCTAGATTTGATGAATATATTAAGATGGCTGAGAAAAGTGCACGTCTGCACTATTTAACGGAATTTTCAGGGATTTTATACAGATATTGGGGATAAAAAGAAAATATTTCTTTAGGGAATAAAGAAAAATTCAACTAGAGAGAAAAAAAGAAAAGAAATTTCCCCACCCAATGTTGTATAGAAGAGGATTGATAGACGTATAAATAGAGTTTTATGGAACTTCGAAGGCGTGTTGTATGAAAGGAGAGAAGGTTAGCACTCCCCTTGATAAGGATGGAAGAGGCCCTTGTGGCCTATACAACACGCATACGGTTAAGGCACTGCCACCTACTTTGTGGCATCTAACCATGTTTTTTCGGTCTTTTTTTTTTTTTCTCTCCCTTCCGGGAGAATCCATAACACTCCAGCTCCTTCCTTCACCCAGATTCTCCTTTTCCCTCAGTCTAAAAGCACCCAGCAGAACACAGCCTCAAGGTGATGGTTCTTCTTTCCTCAGTAGGTTCTAATGTGCTCCAGCTCCTACCAGCCTGCACTCAATGCAAGCAACGTCTCAACAGAAGGGTGGGGTCACTTCTGGAATATTGTGTCCAGCTGTGGGCCCCTCCCTTCCAGAAGGACCTCAGGGAATGGCTCATCTTTTTCATCTTCCATTCATCCTCCCCTTTTCCTTCTCCTCCTCCCCTTTCTCATCTATTTCTTCCTTCTTCATCCTCCCCCCTTTCTTCACCTCTTCCTTTCATCCTTCCCCCTTCTTCACCCTCCTCCTCCCTTTCCTTATCTCTTTCTCCCCCTCCTTTTCTTCTTTCCCACCCCTTTCCCCCCCTCTTCACCTCTTCCACCTCCCCTCCTCCCTTCAAGAGGCTCCCACACTACTTCCTCCTACAGATGTTTTCAAGGGAAGTTTCTCTGGCCGCAGGCACCTGGACATCAGTGACACAGTCTTAGCACAGGCATACACAGAAAATCCCACCTCTTTATTATGGCATATGGTATTTTTGGAGCTGTGAATACCACATGGGTATGACAAAAAGGGAAGGAGATACCAAAGGCTGAGATAGATACAGTCATGCCATCATCAATACAGCTTCAGAACGATGGATTTCCAAGATACAAAAAGTCTGGGGAGGTTAGGGGTTGGATTGTTTGTTTCCTTTTTTACATTTATTTCAATGTACATTGTTGGGTGAGTTTGCTTTAGAACCAGAAGAGAGGAAAAAAAAAAAGGAAAAATAATTCAAGATATGCCAAGAACAACTACAAGCAGGATTCATTTTAATGGTTAACAGAAGAACTTTTTGTAACTTTGCTCTAGAACAGCATCTATAAACACACGTAACAAGAGGTCAGCAACTATACAAGAGGAGATTTCACCACAGGAATCAAGTCAGGAGGGAAGGAGGGGGCAGGAAAAAAGGAGGGGGGGGAAAGAATCTGGAACTTTATGGTTTTATTTGGTCACAAAGTTTGAGCTGAGTGTTTGAAATGAAGCACCCTTCAAAAAGATGCAGTACTCCTAGTTGAAAACAATACAAAAACTTCCCAAGAGAACTAGGATCTATATTCTGGGGGAAGGGAGGGAAATAATAATATTAAACCCCCCCCAAAAATTAGAAATAAAACAGCCATGTAAAAAAAAAAATTAAAAAATTAAAATAATAAACCAACAAAACCAAAACTTCCACACACCTCTAGGCTGGCAACTGAAGTCACTGGAACAAAGCAGGCTGGCAGCTCTTCCTTCAAGCAACTCCAGCACTCAGAAGTAGGAAATGTCACCATTACAATACAGTATCTCTGTCTGGGGGGGAGGGAGGGAGGTGTCCAAACCAAAGCTGACACTTCCAAGGCGATGTCAGAAGGATCCATTTGTCTGCCAAAAAGATTAGGCAAGGAAAAAAAGGAGACACCGCATTTTTATTTCTTTTTTTTTTTGCTTTTTTGCTGTGTTTTTGTTGTGTGGTTTTTTTTTTTTTCCCACCACACTGCCCAGTTTTTAAGCTGTTTCCTTTGGGCTAAGACTAACAAGAAACCACTTTACCAAACGTTCTTCAGGTTTCCTGCTAAAGTGGATTTATTATTCTCATCTTGGGGGAATTTTGGGGAGGGTGGTTTGGGGTTTTTTTTGTTTGGTTGGTTGGTTGGGATTTTTGTTGTTGTTGTTGTTGTTATTTTTTTCTCTTTTATCATTTTTTTTAAAAACATATTTTTCCTGACAGTCTCTGAAGTGATCCCAGAAGGTTTTTAACAGTCACTCTTCCACAGTTTGATTGTTTTGTCGTTTTCTAGTGCCGCTGATGCGATGATGTTTTCTGTCGGGTGACAAGCTGTGGAGATTACCACATCTAAGCAAAGAAAAAAATAGAGGAGGGGAAGAAAATAAAAGAGGAGAAATATTACTCACAGAAATTAAAAATCTTGCCTCCTAGCTTTAGTCCCCTCTGCTGAAACCCCATCTCTAATATTGCCTCCAGTTCTGGTGTCCCCAGCAGAAGGGCACTGAGATGTTGGAGTGAGGCCAGAGGAGGCCACAAGGATGATCCAAGGGCTGCAGCACCTCTGCTGTGAGGACAGGCTGAGGGAGCTGGGGGTGTTCAGCCTGGAGAGGAGAAGGCTCCAGGGAGACCTTAGAGCTGCCTTCCAATAGCTGAGGGGAATCCTACAGGAAGGCTGCAGGGAGACTGTTCATGAGGGAGACAGGACAAAGGGGAATGGTTTGAAGCTGAGGGAGAGCAGGGTTAGGCTGGAGTTGAGGAAGAAGTTCTTCAGTACCAGCATGGTGAGAGTCTGCATTAGGCTGCCCAGGGAGGTTGTGGCTGCCTCCTCCCTGGAGGTGTTCAAGGCCATGTTGGATGAGGCCTTGAGCAGCTGAGTCTAGTTGAGAGGTATCCTGCCCATGGCAGGAAGGTTGGAGTAGATGCTCTCTGAGGTCCCTTCCAACCTGAGCCATTCTATGATTCTACAATTGCTACTACACTTGAAAAACAGCACAGCCAAAGGATTCTTTCCTCCTATCAGAATTCCAAACATATTATTCACAAATAGCTTCCAACTATGCCCTCAGCACAAGCTGACACAAGGGGTGTTCCATCTGTTAAACCAAAATCTTTTTCCACACCTGTGTGTCCTTGTAATTTCTGTACAATCTCTTTTGTCTGAAGGTTCCAAATATAAACCAGGTTGTCTTCTGAACCAGACACAATCCACTGGAGGGGCAGAGAAAAACAAACAAACAAAAAACAACAAAACACAACAGTTAATCTTTCTCCTCAGCTCCAACTGAAACAATTCATTAGCATCATATGAAGACTTCCAACATGCTTGATGGGTTTCATTCTTTCAGCCTCTATTCAGAGCATACAGGCAGCAGAAAGCTTTGTTCCACCCTGGCCTATGTCAGAGGAGGAAAACCAACAGAGCAAGAAGTGCTCAGGTGGATCTGTGTAAGGACTTCATCTCTTCTGATTTGTTCTGTCACCTCAACCAGAACACATCACCCATCATCTGACAGCTGACTGCTGTGTGGCTATGATCACCCCACAGACAAGCAGCTGCTCTCCTGCTGTAGGAAGGTTCTTTGCTACTGCTGCAGCAGCAGGAACATGAAATGGGGCACTGGGTCCACCTAGAGACCAACATCAGCCTGACAGAGTTGGGGCTGTTCAGCCTGGAGATGAGAAGGCTCCAAAGGGACCTTCTGGTGGCCTTTCAGTACTTAAAGTGGCCAGTTAAAAAGATGGGGAAGGACTCTTGATCAGGGAGTGTAGTGACAGGACAAAGGGTGATGGTTTAAACTAAAAGAGGGAGATTCAAAGTAGAAAGCAGGAAGAAAATTTTTCACACTGAGGATGGTAAGACCCTGGCCTAAGTTGCCCAGAGAGGTGGGAGTTGCCCCATCCCTGGAACCATTCTGGGTCAGGTTGTTTGGGACTCTGAGCAACCTGCTCTAGTTGCAGATGTCTGACTGCAGGGGAGTTTGACTAAATGAGCATTAAAGGTCCCTTCCTACCTAAATCATTCTATGACCAGAATGCTCAGAGGGACCCTTCTAGAACACCCTCTTCCCCACTGCACTATGGCACCTGTGAACCAGGTATCAAAGAAGGTTTTTCCATCCCCAAACTCCTGTTTCTTCTACAGAGAAAAGCAGTAAAAGCATCACATGGGTAAATAAGCATCTCAAAAACACACACTAACCTTTCCACCAGTAACAGAGAAATTAGCAAATATGCAATACTTCTCATTTTTGTGTCCTGTGTAGGTCTTCAGGCACTGAAAATGAAGAGCCACAAGTCACTAACACAGCCAGGAAGTCATTTTCTCAGTCAGAACAGACTAAATACATCTGCTTGTGTTTCCCACCCTGCCAGCTTATCCAGAGGATGCAGAGGGCATCTCTGCCCTAGAACACTAAACACTTTTGAGGAACCCAACAACACAACCCTAAATCTGTCACTACCACAAAGACAGCAACAGCAATTTGTTGTTCATAAAGAGAAAAATGCAGACAGTTTTATTTAATGTCTTGGGGCTATTTAGGAGTCCAACCACCTCTTTTTTTCTTTTTTCCTCCTCAAAGGCATTTTTAATCCTCTCCACTAAAAGGGTAACAACTTCTTTTATCTCTAATATTCATAACAGGTTAAGCAGGTTTAAAAAGCTCCTATGAAATCCAGATTTTCCTTTAAGCTTAGTTAAGTCCACATAGCAAGGCAGGATTGGTTTTACCTTTCCTTTGCTGTAGTCCCAAAGTTTAAGAGTGCTAGAAAACAACAGCAAAAAAAAAAAGAAAATATTTTAGTTCTTTTTGCTATGATAAAGAGCAGCAAAATAATTTTATCTGATACTCAAAACACTCCCAAGCCTGTCTTTATTTGGTTTGTCAAATACTTACTTGTCCAAAGTTGCAGCTAATATGTATTTGCCATTTGGTGAGAATTTCACAAAAGACACAGGAGGGTTATCATCATCTACAAGGAAAACAAAACAACATTAACCAGTGCAAAAAAAAAACCCAAAAGCAGCATTAACCAGTCCACAGTTGTGTTGTCCCACAGACAGAGGATTTGTTTTGACAATAATTTGTTGTTAATTGTTTCACTGAATTAGACTGGAGCTTAGGAAGAAGTTCTTCAGTACAAGGGTGGTGAGACTCTGGAATAGGCTGCCTGGGAGGTTGCGGCTGCCTCCTCCCTAGAGGTGTTCAAGGCCAGGCTGGATGAGACCTTGAGCAGCTGTGTCTGAGGGATGTCCCTGCCCATGGTGGGGAGGTTGGAGCAGTTGATCTTTGAGGTCCCTTCCAACCTGAGGCATTCTATGATTCTACTACACAACACTCAAAGCTTGTTTCTTATAGCTCCTCTCACTGCAACAGATAAGACAGCACTCTACTAACAGAGTGGGGGCAAGACAGTAAAACAGAGGTTAAAGCTGCCACTGTGCACAGCAGTGATGCAGAATGTTTATGTCACAATTGCAGAACAAAAAACAGAGCACAAGCAAGAAATGTTCCTACTTACCAATCAGTGTTTTCAAGCACTGGCCTGATGCTGTATCCCAGATTCGACTGTTAAAAACACATGAGAGTCATCACTATTGGTTCTGAAGTCTCTGTTCTCATTTTAACACTATAAGCTTTAAAAAAAAAAATTCCTTTTTTTAAATGCAAAAAGGTTTGTGCAGTGGCACAGATAAAAAAACCACTTACCAGAGTCCATCATAGCTACTTGACACTATCAGGGATCCATCCCGATTAAAATGCACCTGGAACATGACCAAAGGACAAAACCAACTTTACTGATGTCCATAAAATCACCTTTTTAAGCTCTACTGGAAGTATTTCTCTTCTATCCCTGGCATTGTGGGTGGATAGGAGCAGAAAGCCACCACAATACAAAACCTAGGCGGGAGCTTAGAGGGATAACATCATCAGCCCCAAAATTTCTTTCCTCCTCAGTCTGTCTGGCATGATTGTAAAGAGGGAGGGATGTTCACAGCTGTTTATTCAAGCATCAGGGACTCAAATCCATGTTTCTTCAGAAGCTAAGCACATGAGCACACAGACACTGTGTTCAGAGAGCCTTAGCTGCTCGAATAGCAGCAGGATCAAAGCTGGGGGATAGTACCTTATCACTTGGAGGGCATGGAATTTTTAACCTCATACAGCCACACATCTTTGAAGATCAATTTATTGCCTTGAACTGCACTCAAAGTAATAACACAGGTCCAAAATCCATATCACTCTTAGAGTTCATTTCATTTTTTTGTTGAGCAGTGACCACTGGGAAATCCACCACAGCCTGTTCACTACACTGTGGAAGGGCTTAAAAATAAAAGAGTTGGAGCAGAAAGCCACAAAGAGAGGCAGGAGAGGAGCTCTGCTAAGCTAAATAAGCAGAGTTAGTGCATTTATTTATCAGAAAGGACTTACAGCTGAAACTGGGTCAGAGTGAGCAGGCAACGTCTTGAGGCACTTCCCTGTTTTCACATCCCATATCCTCACGCTTTCGTCAAACTGAAGATGGAAGAGATGCACAAAGTGCTTTAATGAGGCACCTGTTTGAGGCATGCAAGGTTAACACCTCAACACAGCTTGACTAGACACAGCTGCCCTTCCTCCAGCTGCACTGCAGCAGCAACAAGCCAAGGAGACAAACACCACCCAGAGCAAAACCAAGACTGGGAAGAGGGCTCCCTGAACGCTTCCCCTCCACACAGGAAAGCTGGATGATGAGGATGGGTTAAGGGTTTGACTGTGTCCCCAAGCAGAGACAGCAATGGCGCTGTGCAGTTTAACCTGACTACAAGCTGTGTTGGTGGAGGAAGGCAGAGAATTGAAATGGTAAGGGGTTGTGACTGGTATCACCCCCTGCTGCCAACCCTTGGCACCATGGCTAGCACAACTAAGGCCATTTTACAAGGCAAGCAGCCATTCTTTGGGCCTGAGCAGGTTATGTGTTCATTCCTTTTCCCTCATTAACAGGCCCTGAAAATCCTGTGAACCAAGCAGACAAAGCAAATAGATTTCTTCTTCTTCCCCTCCCCACCAACCTCAAGATTCCTGGGCACTGGGCCCATTACTCCCTTCCTCAGCCTTGAAGGCTGCAGGCACTTGGCCAGCCTGGTGGTGGTGATCACCCATTCCAGAAGAGGGAAACATAACCCCATCCAGAGCACTGTCTATGAAATCAAGCAGCTTAAAAGTCCTAAGTGGGGAACATAGAGCAGAACTGCTGCTGGACAGCAAGATCATGACCCCTTCAGCAGCTGAGGACACCTTCCTCTGAGGATTGAGTGATTCAAGTCTAGATTATAATTGTTGTATTGATACAGCAAACCATGAATCAAGATCTGATCAGATCTGCAGAGTTTTCAGGTGATTAGAACTTTAAGCTAGAATCTAGGTGATAGAAATGAAAAGTTGCATCATAAATTCTACATACCTATAAATTGTACTACATGGATCCTGCTGCTAGAAACCCAGTGCCACTCTAATCATAAATTCTGTGCTCTACTAATCATAACATCCTGTTAAGAAACTAAAGCTTTAACTGTGACTGTGATTTAGTGCTGTCACCATTCTGCCAAGGACCCCTAAAGGGACCTGTCTGTGCCCTTGGTGTCAGCTGACAGGGGTGTGCAGCACTTGCGTTGCACAAAGGAGATAAAAACATAAATCACTTACTGATCCAGAGACAATGAGGTTTGACTGAGGGTTGAAGTTGCAGCAGAAAACGTAGTTACTGTGCCCTTTCAATGTCTTCAAGCACTTACCCTGCAATAAAATTTAGCAAGAGTTAAATATATAGCATCCTTCAGCATGATAAATGCAGCTGGGTAAGCTGTACTAAGGTTAATCACTGTGCAGCACACAAACCATCCCTAACCCCAGACTCAGATGGGCAGAGGACCAGCTACAGCAAAACATCAGGAAGAAAAAAAAAAAAAAAAAAAAAAAAAAAAAAACGAAAAACACCCTCAACCCATGTTTAATGACTGCAGCCAAGCTGGAAACCATCTGGGCAACTCAGGAGGACAAAGCAGTTTAAAGTACCTACTCAAAATTCAACTCAATTATCCATCTCTCACTGCGCTCACAGAAAAGGACAAGGAAGAGAAGCAAGAAGAAATGAAGCTATGATATGAAGTCACAAAAAGGTTGCACCTGAGAGGCTGCTTTCAGAAAAGAAACCTGCAGTTGTACTGCCACCAGAAGGCTTGAGTGCTCTCAGCACATAACCAGACTCCTCATGGTGCCTAGAAGCATCCCAAAAGGAGAGAGCAAAACTCCCTCGTCCTCACAGCCCATTCAACCAGCAGCTTGTTATATGCAGGAAAGAACATCACCCAGAGAGGAGCCAGTGCTTAAAACTCTACCTTCTCTCATCACAGTACATCAAAGCTGCCTCTCAGAAGAGCATGAGTTAAGGTGCCAAAGCAGAGGAGAAGGAAGGTGAATGAGTTTCTACCCTTACCGAGCTTACATCCCATATTTTGAGAGTTTTGTCATCAGAGGCAGAGACAAGGAGGTTGGAATCTGATGACCAAGCAACATCAGAGATACCCTAAAACAAAAGAAAACAATTTTCTTCTCAGCTCCATTTGTTCACTGGCACAGAAAAATGGAAATCACAGACTGCAGATTAAGTTCAGCTGAAGCCTGAGAGAAAATTCAGCACTGAGAGCTGGGAATTCATTGATCTGACTGGGCTAAGAGCTCCTTTGACACTTGCTCCTTTTAAGCTGAGCCATATACTCCAAAAACATCAACGGCTTGTTCACATAGCTCTGACTCTGGTCAACACCCTTTCTTGGCCTTCAGAGAATCACAGAGTGGGGTATGGGTTGGAAGGGACCTTCAAGACCAACTAGTTCCAACCCCTCTGCCATGGGCAGGGACAGCTTTCACTAGACCAGGTTGCTCAAGGCCCCAGAAATCACACAAGGAAGTTTTGTATGACAAAGAAATCATTCAATTTTCCTTTGTCTCAGCTTGACAATCCTGGATGTCATAAAAACTATTGTATCTAGAAAAAGGACCTTTAATGATACTCCCTGAGATCCACTCTTCCACACTGTAATTTGGTGTCTTGGCAGTATGCTACATAAACCAATCTGAGTGGTTTCTCTCCGTGGCAAATGCTTTGTTCTTTATATTCTGAGTCCCTAAAGCCTGGAGAAGAACAAGATTCTACTCCTTTTTCTTTTAGGCAAATATTTATTCTTGCTTAGGAAACTTCAGTGTGTAAGAAACCTCTGAAAACAAACTCAAAGGGTTTGGGATTTGTGTTTTCTTCAGAACTTTGCAGAGTAAGTGGTGTGTTTATGCAGGCAAAGCCACAAGAAAAGTGTAGTCTCCTTAAAAGGCATTCCCATCCTGCTCCATATACAGAGGAAAGATGGAACAGGACACAGTGTTAAGAGCTGACAGGGATTTTCACCCAGGAAGGCACTGCCCCATGTCTGAGGTTGGTCTTGCTGAAATGGAGAGACTCAGGAAAGTGAACAGGCAGTGTGCATGCAGGTACTTCACCAGCACTTCACCCATACTTCCAGCCTGACCTGGTGTTACTTCAGCAATTCCAGTTCCAGGCTGTTGCACAGGGACTGTATAAACCAAGTAGTACAAAACAGACTGAAAACCAAACCTTTTACAAGTCAAATTAACCAAGAATGGAAATTTCTGGGGGAGGAAAAGAAAGCAAAACCCTTACAGGTAAACCCATGCCCAAACACACAGTGATCTTCTCATACTCACCAGTTTATGACCAGATACTGTTTTTTCAAACTTGCCATCATATGCTCCCCAAATTTTAATGAGCTTGTCAGCAGCTGGAAAAGAATGTGCCAATTAAAAGATTAACAGCACTAAAAGACACAGCTGTCCCTTCCAGGTGGCATGAAATATGTTAGCTACTCTGCAACCACTGAGCAGTTCTCCCTCCCCAGGCAGACCTGAGTGTCTCTCTAAGATGTAATTGGTACAGAATATTTTCTTACTCTCCAGACTGCAGCAGCTGAGATTACATAAACTGCCTGGAATGCACAGAGTCTCCAGAGCTTTAGTTTCTCTCTGATGACAACTTGGGTTTCTACATTTGTTTTAGATTGCCAGTGGTAAGAGAAGCACTGTTCCATAGGAATGCTGAAAGGCTTTTGCCCCAAAAAGAACAAAAATCACACCACAAGCTGGACTGAGTTAATGTCTGCAAAAACCCCAGTAGATTTATCCATGTTAACATGCAAAACACACCAGACTGATATTTCCCAGAGAAAGAGGTTGCAAAACCTGGATGAGTGGGGAGAGGGGGGATTTTTATGAGGATACTTCCACATAGAAATTATTTTTATATGGCTCACTACCCTGGTTTTAAGGCAACACACAGTTAAACCAAAGACCTAAATCATTCCCATGGCTAGAAGATGTTCAAGTGGCCCTCAGCATCATATCCAAAAATGTTCTTTCCAATTGCCCTTTCCTTACATCTAGATCCTCCCTGGATCACCCAGGGACAGATAATCACTTTCTCAAAGGAAAGCTGTCAGCAATATTGACTGCCAAAAAACTTTTAGGAAATAGTAAAGCTGACAGGAAGAGGACTTGATCTGCCACTTAAGACAGTAAACAGTGAAATGCTCTTGACAATAACCTTCTGTACCCTTCAGTGAGGTAGTGAAAGGCTCTGATGTATTAAACACCACAGGTATGCTGACAGAAGCATGTGGCCAGTCCTCCACACCACACTCTGCAGCCCAGTCTACCAGCACAAAGCCACCTTCCTCACCTCCCAGAGCTAAGCTTTGCCTGAAGATGCTGCACACAATGTTTAATTTAAAAGCTTAGGCCGTGTCTTTAATGACTGTAGAAAAGCACATGGGGTTTCTCTGCACAGGAAAAGAATCCTGTGTTTGCTTTTGCCCATCTGCTCAGTAAAGGTGAGGACTTTCCAACAAGGCACCACATAGACCCTGTGTTCAAAGCATCAGAGCTTAAAAAGCTTAAAAGACATTATGCCAGAGACTGACAGCTTGGGTATTGTTCCTTTTAAGCAAAATCCATGACATCCTTCTTCCATCTGATGGAGATAACACTAAAGACAGGCAGTTCTCAAAGGCCCACATTTAAATGAGATCAAAAGACAGCAATACTTACAGGAGCTGGCGAGCCACTCCCCATTAGGACTGAACTTTACTGAGGAGACAGCTTTTGTGTGTCCTGCTAACGTGAACTTTAGAGCATAGTTTGGTTTTAGTGGTGCAGGCTGAAAGAAAATATACAGGAATGAGTTGAATAAATTCCCAATTTAGGACCTCAGCAACAAGCTCTGTATCAGACTGGGTCGCTATAGCCATGAACTGCATGGATCTTCACCATAATAGATTCCAGTGCTTACATTCCTCCCCTCATCCCTTCTCTCCATCCAGAACAAACTACAGAATCAAATCAGAACCACAGAAACGTTTCAGTTGGAACAGTCCTTTCAGATCACTGAGTCCAACTCTTCTCTAACTCTACCAAGTCTGGTGCTAAACCATGGCACTCAGCACCACAGCTCTGTGCCTTTTAAACACCTCCAGGGATGAGGATTCAACCACCTCTCTGGGCAGTCTGTTCCAGTGTTTGAGAACCCTTTCAGTGAAGAAGTTTCTTTTAATGTCCAACCTAACCTCCTCTGGTGCAGCTTGAGCCATTTCCTCCCATCCTATCACTAGTTACTTGGAAGACCAACCCCACCTGGCTCCAACCTCTTCTCAAGGAGTTGTAGAGAGCCAGGTCTCCCCTCAGCCTCCTTTTCTCCAGGCTAAACAATCCCAGTTCCCTCAGCAAAAGACTTGTTCTCCAGACTCTTCACCAGCTTGTTGCCCTTGCTGTCTGGGGTTACAGGCACAAGACCAACTCATTTCATCCAAGCCAATAAAACCCAGCTGAGAGTAATCCAACCACAAAGTGCCTGACAGATCGAAATAACCCTCTTGGTATTGATCTGTGTAGTGCCTTTAAGTGTTTGCAGTTTTCATCCTTATCATGAATTAAATCACAGGCCAATTTCTCCATGCTCCTAAAAAAAAAAATCTTGCCTTTTTTTTTTTCCCTTTTCACCCTTTGTGAAGGCTTCACAGTTAGACAATAACTCCTTTGTGAGCACCTACAGGCTTCAAAGAATCTGAATAATGATTGCTGCCCCACTTTGCAACTGCAGCCATAGATTCACCCATTCTCCAGTCACCTTTAGGCATTCCAAGGATACAAACCAACTCATCCTTTTTAATGCTCAGAGCAACAAGAAGCATTTCATGAGCAAGAACTTCCACAAAACCCTGGCGCTACGGAAGAGGCTGAGCTCCATCTGCCTTTCCCATCAAATCCTCTGTGTGTTTTCAGCTCGAGGCAGCAGCAGCAGAGATCTGGAGAAGCTCTTGATGAGGATTCAATCCTCTGGCTGTGGTCTGCCTGTTGAATATGCAGGTAGCTGCCATGTGTATTTACACAGATATTGTTCGGAGCCCCACACACACACACACACACCTTGCTCTGATTGGTCGAGGACGAAGGAGTAGATTGTGTTTTGGTGGATTCTGCATCTGGCTTCTTTTCTTCTGTTGCCATGGTTCTGGAGCTGGCAAGTGAGACTTATGGTGCTTGAAGGGGAGAATGAATGCACTGCTTCAGGAGGAAAAAAAAAAAAAAAAAAAAAGGCAGCACTTGCCACGGAGAGGAGAACCGCGCTGCAAGGAAAACCTGGAAATCAAACAGGAGAGTCTCACCAGCTGTCACAGAGCTCCTCAGCAGCTAGAAAGGGCAGATCAGCCTAACTGCAGGTCACTAGCAAACTCATATTCTCTAGCTCTTTAGCAACACAGCAGTATTTTAGGCATTCAGACCTGCCCATGTGGAAGACCAAGAACCCAAGTCACGGCCTTCCAGCACGTCTTGGAAAGCTTTTCTCCACTCTGCTCCACCCCAGAGAAATCAACCTGAGGGGCTTCTAGAGACAGAGGGGTTTTCATATCTTAGTGCCCAAAATATTTCTACCAAGTACTTAATACACAGTAGAAGCACAGAATGGTTCAGGTTGCTGTTTAGGTAAAGACATTTAAGATCAAGTCCAAACACTAACCCAGCACTGCCAAGTCCACCAAGACACACCAGTCTCTAAGCAAAGGTGGGAGAACAGTCTACAGCCTCCAAGGCCTTTCTTTGCCTCCTTTATTAAGGTACAGAATACAAGAAGACAAAACCCAACAGGCATTTCCAAAGTTTAAGACCTTTCCTTCACAGAAACACAGAATGGTTTGGGCTGGAAGGGACCTTCTAGACCATCCAGTTCCAACCCCCCCTGCCATGGGCAGGGACACCTCCCACCAGCCCAGGTTGCTCAAGACCTCATCCAATCTGGCCTTGAACACCTCCAGGGAGGGGTCATCCACAACCTCCATAGGCAACCTGTTCCAGTGTCTCACCTCCCTCATGGGGACAATTTCTTCCTGATATGTAATCTAAATCTATCCTGCTTGCAATGCAAGTTATTTCAGGCTCATATTTCCCTCATAAAATGGTTTGAGCATCAAATCACATCCTTCCCCACCCTAGACCTCCACCTGACTGAAAGCCAGCCTTGTCTTAGTCTCATCAGACTTGCTTTCTGTAACAGAACCCAATCCTGCACCGTGCCAGCGCTCCGCAAGCAGGGTTGATGCTGCAGAGGGAACAAATCTCCACTGCAGCTCAGCAAGGTTTAGCTTAGCAATGGAACTGAGCTAAAGACCTCAAGCTGTAAGGGTCTCTCTCCAAAGTAGGCTCCCCATAGCCCACCACTGGCATCATTCTCTTTGGGATTTGGGAGCAGGAGCATTTGCTCTTCTAGCAACTGCTGGCATCTGAAGCATCTCCTTCTCGGGAGGGCGCAGAGGAAGGCACTACCAGTTGCTCTCCTGCTTTAATAAGCCCTCTCTCCACAGCCTGGGTAAACTGCTGGTCGAAACAATAAGAAATTAAAAGTTTTCTAATGCAGATTAGATCTGTTTCATCTGGAATTAATCTGGGAACTTGGACGAGCATGGATCTCACTGCCAGCACTCAGCACCACAGCATCCCCCTGCACAAGCCTGAGACCCAGCAGCCCCCACCCCTCCCTTTCCACTCCAGCACCGTTCCTCCACCAGCAGCTCCCATCCCTTCACCACCATCCCCCTAGCAGCTCCCACCCCTCCAGCACCTCCTATCCCTCCACCGACAATTCTCGAGCAGCTCCCATCTCTCTGGCATCTCCCATCCCTCCACCAGCACCCCTCCAGTAGCTCCCACCCCTCCACCAGCTCCTATCCCTCCACCGACAATTCTCGAGCAGCTCCCACCCCTCTGGCATCTCCCATCCCTCCACCAGCACCCCTCCAATAGCCCCCACCCCTCCACCATCAGGACCCAGCTCCCAGCCCCGAGGGTCTCTCGGGGGGCGACGCGCGTTCCCTACCCCCACCCCAGCACCGGCACACTCCCCACCGCTGCCCATGCGGTACCGACACGGCAGCACCAGGCCGCCGGCTACCAACCAACGCCCCTTTCCCACCCGCCCTCGCCTCGCCACGCTTGGGGCTGAGGGGTGACGGCAAGTTTCCTTCGGGGAGCACCAAACTTCGGGGGCGTGCTGGGAGGATCCTGGACCCCGGGAGGGGTCCCAGAGGGCTGCGGAGCCTCCCGCCCGCGGCACGCGCGGGCTCGCTGCGCGCGTCCCCCGCGAGGAGGAGGCGGGAAAGGAGCCGGAGAAGAGCGGGGCGGGGGGAGACGACGAAGGGGGGGAGTGGGCTCCTGAGGGAAGGCGGCGCCGCGCGCGGGGAACGGCGCTTGGTGAGGAGACGGCAGGAGAAACCGGCCCGACCCCCAGCCCCCGCCCTGCGCTTCACGGTGACTTACCGGGGGGGAGGGGAAAGGGAAGGGGAACAGGCGGAGGTGGCGGTGCCGCCGCCTCCTCCGCGGCGAGGAGGAGCGCGGCCGCGGGAAGGGGAGGGGGGAACGCGGCGGCGGCGGCGGCAGCTCCGGGGCCGCCAGGCGGGGGAATGTGAGAGGGCGCATGCGCGATGTGGGCCAAAGGCTGCACAATACCGCTCTCTCCCGGGAGGACTACGGATGGGCCCGAGAGCCAAAAAGGCAGCGAATACGAGCGCGGGCGGGCGGTGGCTAAAAGGGGCAGGCTCAGGCTTGGCTGCGGCCTTTCCCCTGTCCTCACTGGGAGGCGCTACAGAGGGGTGTAAACAGACAGGATCCAGTGGCTGAGGTCAGTGGGAAGAGGTTCAACAAGGCCAAGCGCTGAGTCCTGCACTTGGGTCACAACAACCCCATGAATGCTGCAGGCATGGGGCAGGAAGCTGCCAAGAGGAGAAGGATCTGGGCACTGGTCAACATCAGCTGAAGATGAGCCAGCCTGTGCCTAGGTGGCCAAGAAGGCCACCAGCATCCTGGCTTCTTTCAGCAGTAGTGTGGCCAGCAGGAGTAGGGAAGTGATTGTTTGCCTGTACTCAGCCCTGGTAAGGCTACACCTGGAGTACTGGCTTCAGTTTTGGGCCCCTCACTCCAAGAAGGACATTGAGGGGCTGGAGTGAATCCAGAGAATAGTTTGTGGAGGGCCTGGAGAACAGGCCTGTGAGGGAACTGGGCTTGTTTAGTCTGGAGAAAAGGAGGCTGAAGGGAGACCTCATTGCTCTCTACAACTCCCTGAAAGGAGGTTGGAGTGAGGTTGGGTTGGTCTCTTGTCCCAAGGTACAAGTAACAGGATGAGAGGAAATGGCCTCAAGTTGCACCAGGGGACGTTTAGGTTGGACACGAGGAACAATTTCTTCCCCAAAAGGGTTGTCAAGCCCTGCAGCAGGCTGCCCAGGGCAGTGGTGGAGTCCCCATCCCTGGAGGGGCTTCATAGCTGTGTAGCTGTGCAGAGGGACATGGTTTAGTGGTGACTTGGCAATGCTGAGTTATTAGGTGGACTTAATGATCTTAAAGATCTCTTCCATCCAAAACTAATCCACGATTCTATGGTCAGCAGGGAGGAGGCTCAGAGCTCCCTGTCATGCCCTGCTTCTACCACAGACGAGGCCCCTGAGCTGCTGCTCTTTCTCTGGGTCACTGTGGGTAGCAGGCATTGAGGGCAGCAGCCAGTGCCTTGCCTGGCATGTGGTGTGGGTCAGGGCCCCATCCAGCCCTGTGTGACATCCCCCTGCAGAACAGGCCACACTGGGTGTCAGCAGGCAGGGGGGTTAGATGTCATTGGCTCTGTTGATGTATGAGCCATTTAGCACCATGGTATCTGCCTGGGTGACAATACATCTGAGGCAGTTCTCATCGTACCAGGGTACAAGGGCCCTGACTCAGAAAAGTGTTTAACTTTGATTCATTAAGGCCAAACAGCCAACTTCAAGTTCAGCACTTTTCTGGAGAGCAGTGGTTTTTACTTCTGAACCACAACTCCACGCCACACAAAACACATTACAGTCTGCTTTCAGTTAGGAGGGAAGAAAAGGAGACACATGTCATTTACTGGCCCTTTAACACAGGAAGATCTTTGGGCTGCAAAAATTCTAGTGGCAGTTGAGGAAGCAAAACCAAAAACAACAAAAAAAGGCTGAAAAAAAAGCTTGTGGTACAGTCAAGCCAAGGCCCTTCTCCTCCAGCTTGCAACCCACTCAGCAGAAGTCTGGAGAATTAACCCTCCCATCTCAACTCAGGGAGGTAAAGCACAGACAGTTAGAGGAGCTGCACAGTCCCCACAACAATATCAGGAAAGAAATCCAATTAAATTCCTGTTGCTGATTCTTTCAGATGGTTTGGGCTTCAAGATTTCACTCTTTTAAAAATTAAATATGAAAGGAGAGAGCAGAAATCAGAGCAGCAGCAGAATGCTGTGTATTTCTACTACTTTCCTGGGAGAGGAACATGTATACAAATCCTATCTGAACTGATAGTACTGAACACTGCCTCTCTGGAACTTGAAAACTAACCTCAGCTGCAAATTAATTCTAGCCCTAACCAGCCCATTAGCTTCTGAGTGTCCCGAGTTTGGTTTTGTTTGTTTGTTTTTTTTTTTTTAAACAAGTTTAAAGTATGATAAACTCCATTTGGCAACCTCCTGGGTCACATGCTGGGCTGGGATTTTGACAGCATGGTGCTTGCAGGGAAAGGCAGCTCAGTGAGCAAGGGCATTCCTTTGGGACTGCACAATGTGAGTACCTGGGGATTTGCACTGACAGCCCTTTGTCTTCCAATGAAATTTAACTTGTGGGTTATGAGTCATCTGTGAGGGTCTTTCTTGCTCTCCCAGCCATGCTGCCCCAGCTGGGGACCAGCAGGATATGGTATCTGTCCAAATTCCCTCTCTGGAAAGGAGTGGGGCTTGGCAGGCTTCTCCCTCACAAAACCTTTCATTCCATTTGGTTCAAAATAGCCTGAACTTGGGGACTTGCCAAGTACACTGGGAATGACACCTGTCTGAGGGGGGTTTAGGGAGAGCAGCTTTCCATAATCCTGAAAGAAAAATCCACAAGTGGTTCAGATTATTTGGAAGTGACTGCTTCTAGTGCTCAGATTGTATGGGAGTGACTATATTTAGTGCTCAGATTATTTGGAAGTGACTGTTTTCAGCACTGCTGTGGATCCCTTTGGATGGTTTTAGGGATGTCAGAACAGAGCTGAGGCCATGGGTCCTGCTATGACCAACCTATACAATTTTTCCACAGGTTCTACTGAGACCAGAACTAATCCAGCCCTGCAGATTTGATCCAAAGGACATTAATGTCTGTGGAAAAATTCCCACTAACTTCAGTCCATGCTGGATCTGCTCTTTAGACCTGGCTGCTGCAAAGAAGCTCATGCTTACGTTTGCAATGGTGAGTAATAAGGTTCTAAGCTTACAAACTGTGTGAGCCCACGTTTATGTTTTGGCACAATTAGCAGTCTCAGGACTTTTATTTGCTTGGCCCTCTCAGCAGACAGAGGAAGCACAGAACAGACTCACTGTGTGTTACAGGCTGCTCAAGAAACAGAGGGAGGAAGAACTCATAAGAGACCTGCTGCATCTTTAAGACTTTTAAAGAGCAGCTGATCTCTGACACGTAGCTGTTTCTGTATGGTTGCTAATATGCTGCTCTGGTTTTCTCTAAATCCCAGCTACATCACATTCATATGTTTCTTCTGGGATTTTAAAACAAACACTGAACCTTTTCCAGGCTGATATTTCTACCTCCCCCACTACAGTATGAACTTTACTTGCATCACTGCCAACATTTGTTCATTTAAAAGTAGGAAATCTTACCCTGGTGGGGAGCAGGTAGGATTTGATACATTCTGCCCTGCAAGGGCTGTGTACAAACACTTATACTGGGCACAAGGGGCCAGTGGTAGTTAAAGAACTCCTTCAAAATAAGATCATTGAACACTACATGTACCAAGACTCCATGTTAGTAAAGGCCTGTTAAGAAATGAGTCCATGGTTTTGAAGAGAAGGTAGAACTTCAGACAGGGTTGGAGTGCAGCAATGTGCTATAATGTAGCATTAAAAGCAGATTCCCCCCAGTGCATGTCACAGCCAAGTTAATGCAGAAAGGCTGCTGATGGGAGAGCCCCAGACTGCAGCACACATGATCTGACTGCCAGACGTGATGACAGCCTGCCTCTCCCAGCCACTTCAACTGGAGCAGCAGGTTCTCAGCACTTCTGTGCATCAGGAGCTTCACTCTTGGCTGGTGCAAATGCTTGCAAGGCCAGTGGACAGAAAGTTCAACACCGTTCACTCACACCCCTGAGAGGGTTTCTGTGAAATCTGATTACTCATTGTAATTTAGAAATCAAGATGTTTGATGGTGTTATTGTTCAGTTAGAGCATCTTTCTTCTTTCCAGTCTCTGCAAAAGGGCAGGAGGAAAAGTAAGGAAACACAGAGGAATCCAGTTTAGGGCTTTGGGCAGCTGCAATCTAGCAGGTTCTAGTATCTGTTAGTGTAAACTGCCAGCTCAGTGGCACAAACTATTCACAAGTTTGCTTACCTGTGCAAACTACTCTGTTAACAGCAGGTGCCAGGTCTTTACATCACACTGAATGTGTAGCAAAATCACTTAGATGCAGCTAATTTCCAAACATATTTGCTGTGGCCAAAGATATGTAGGGATATTGGCTGGGCAGTTTCTCTTCACCTCTCAAATCCTGTGGCCATGTCCTTTTCTTCTCTCCAACAATGCTTCAGGCCTTTGTTCTGCTTCTTTTCATGCATACAAATCTTAGACCACTGTATCCCAGCTTCCAGATTCTCCAGGTAATGTTTCTTGCTACATCCTGATACAAGACACCACAGTCAGGCAGAATATTTTGTGGGCTCTCCATTCCCTTCCTTTTCATTGCAGGGGAAGCCATTCATCTCTGTTTCTCTGGTTTGAGACCTGCCAGTCTGGAAGGACATGTTTAAATCCACTCTGAACCCTCCATTGGAGGTCTCCAGACCAGCATTTAAATCATCATCAAAACTTATATTTGCAGATGAACAATTACAAGATCCTTTGGGTTTTGGAGAGCTCAGTTCTTTCCTGCCTTCCCACTACTCACCATAGTGCTGTGTCTTTTGGGCCTTGTAGACATCCTGGCTCCTGGGTGTTCCCTCTTTGGGGGCTTTGCTCACCCTTTTTCAGATGGAGACTGAAGACTGAAGAGACAAGAGTCCTGCAGGCACTGAGTAGCCAGGGTGGCCTCACCAACTGGTGTGTCCAGGTTCTGAGAACTACAAAGAATGAGTCAGAAGAGCTGAGCCACAGTTTTGTCTCTGTCCATGATTCTCTGCATCATCATCATATTCTTTCTTAGCTTCCCCAGCTGAAAAACAGGGCTCATAATATTTCCCTACCTACAAAAGCTGTTAGAAGGATTATTGCATTGTTGTGAATTCCACAGATGAAAGCTACTACAGAAGAACAAACTGCAATTACTGTTTCAAACCTCTGCCTTAGTCCTGTCAGCCTTAACTTAGTGAATAACACTTACTCAGTTGAGGAAATTCTACCACTACAGTGCAGAGAATCACTGGTAAAGATGAGTCCCTGTTACAAGAGGAACATTTATCCCCTTGTGTTCAACACTTCCCTCTCCCACTGGGATGATCAGAGTTGTATAATCACAGACATTTACTACATGTTCTTAAGCAATCTCCTCTTTGGGGACTATTATTTCTTTATCCTAAACCTGACTGTTAGTGAGTAATTTTTTTTTTTTTTTGCAATGTATAAACACCATCCCCACTAGAGAGAGCAGCTTCTCTGCTCCATGAGCTCATGCTGCTCGTGGGCTCTACTGTGAGTCCATTGATAGCTGAGGTTTCTTGGAGCCCATGGTGGCTGATGGCTGTCAAACTGGTCAGAATGGCAAAATCTGCTTTGTTTTGGGGTGTGTGCAGCTCAGATCAGCCTTTTGTGTGCATATCAATGTAACAAAGATGATCAGGAGACCAGAATAGCTCTCTTAAGAGGAAAGGCTGAGGGACTTAGGACTTTTTAGCCTGGGGAGAAGACTTTGGGGGGATCTTATCAATGCTGATCAATACTTCAAGAGTGGGTGTCAGGAGAATGGGGCCAGTCTTTTTTTTTCAGTGGTGCCCAGTGATAGGACAAGAGGTAATGGGCACAAACTTGAATATAGGAGTTCCATCTAAACATGAGGAGAAATTTCTTTATGTTAGGGTGGTAGAGCACTGGACCAGGCTGCTCAGAGAAGCATCCCCATCTCTGGAGTGATTCAAAGCTGCCTGGCCACCATCCTGTGCAACCTGCTCTGGGTGACCCTGCTTGAGCAGGGGGCTTGGACTGGATGATCTCCAGAGGTCCCTTCCAACCCCCAGCATGCTGTCATTCTGTGATCAAACACATGGCTGATGTGGTATCCATACCCTCCACAGCCTTCTCTATTTGGAATTCATTGGCAACTCCCAAGTACAAATAGGAACAAATTGCTCCCTTGCAGGGTAACTATGGTTTTAATGGTGAAACAAGCACTGGATGGTGAGGTAAAGAATTAGAAGCTTACAGGTAGTACCCATAGCAAAAGTGCTCCAGGTTAGTGTTCCCAGCAGTCCCTGATTACTGGTAAATACTGTTGGGTCATGCCAGGCACTGAGTATGGCCAGTTCTCACACAATTCATCAGTCCCACAGCAAGAAGTATCTTTTTTTAATTATTATTTTTTATTTGTATCTCTCTTTTTTGCTTTTGTCCACCCAGGTTTTCAAAACATTCAAGTCCTATCATAGACACCAAAAATAGAGAAGGAAAAAAAAGAGTCAGCATTTACCAGCCTTGAAAAACACTCTGTTGTTTTTTTTTCTTGTCAAAGCCTGTGCACAAAGCTCCCTGGAAGGAGGTACCTTGTGCTAAGGGTTAAAAATAGTGCCATGACAAGGACTAAATCCACTGCAGGTGTTAGCAAGGTACTAATTGGGTAACTGGAGGTGTAACAAGGGGCCACAGAGGCTAATCAAGAGGCTTTGGGTGAATCTGGGATGTTCCTCTGAGCTTGGGGAGGATGAGGAGAAAGTAAAAAGCTACTGCTGGAGTCTTGTTATGAAAAAGCTGGGGTTCAGGTGAACTAGAACAGGCAGAATGTTACATCTGGTGTGTAAAAACGATAGGAGACAATCAGATCAGAAATTAAAGGTTGCAATTTGTCTTTTCCTCAAAGGGCTTTTACTTTGGACTGGGAATGTTGTGCTTGAATCATTCTGCTTTGATTTCACTGCAAGCTCCTATGGGGCTTTTTCAAACTGAGTCAGCCTGTGCCTGTTTGGTTAAACCTTTCTCTAAACTCACTGCCTTGCACAAAGGCAGATTTGAGGATCCCTGGAACATATTTGCTTTCCTTTTTTGTTTGGAGGATGTAGCTGGGTTCTTCAAGCAGACCAGGTAGGTGTGTGAGTGAGTGCTGTGTTCCAGGCTGAAAGCTGATAGTGGTGAACTCTCCGGGGACAGTCTCCCATGTGAATTGTTTTGCTTGCTCAGCCTGATGCATAGTGAACATAACAATTTGGGATGAAACTGTCTTACACCCACTCTGGGTGAGATAAGGATGTATAAGGTGTAGTTGGAGACTACTTTGGAGTTTTGTCACGTTCTCCATCACTCGGTTGCTCCTTTAAAAGTGGATTTGCAGCAAGGATCAAGCTCCAGCTTTTAACCTGTGGATGTTAGAAACTGGAGATTAGAAAGTTATTTTTTTAATATAGTGAGGTGGTCAGACACTGGAACAGGTTGCCCAGGGAGGTCATGGATGCCCTGGAGGTGTTCAAGGCCATGATTCTGTGATTCTCTGATATCTGGTACCCAGAACACTTGTGTTTGCCTGTGATGTGTCCACAGAGAAGTACTTCTTCTATGCTGGTGCTCAGATATTTCCTCTGGACTCATTGTTCTCTACAACTCCCTGTAAGGAGGTTGGAGCCAGGTGGAGAGTGGTCTCTTCTCCCTAGTGTGAGGTGATAGAGCAAGAGGAAGTTGCCTGAAATTGTGCCAGGGGGACTAGGTTAGATATTAGGAAAAATTTCTTAACTGCAGGAATGGACAGAATTTGAAACAGGGTACCCAGGGAGGTGGTGGAGTCCCCATTCCTGGAAGTGTTCCAGAAATGTATGGATATGGCACTTTGGGACATGGTTTAGTGGCATGATGGTGTTGGGTTGACTTCATGATCTTACAGATCTTTTCCAATCAAAACAATTCCATGATTTATTTTACAACGGCTTTATTTTTTCCCCCTTTTGCTCTGCAGCAGTTCAATCCTATTTTGGGTTCTAACAGCACCTTTTTACTTCTGTCTGTGGATTCACTTGAGGACCTCGGTTGTAGGTCTCTGATCTGGTTTGTTTGGAACAGCATTTGATGCTCTTACAGTGGGTTTGTTTATAAAATTCCCTCTTTTGTTTTTATTATAGAAATTATTTCCTTGTTTGGAGCAGCTGACAATACCATGACACTTACTACTGAAACTACATCAGCCTGTGGGTTTTCCCGATGGATTTTTGGTTGGTTGTTGGTTTGTTTTTTTGTCACTTACTACCGCCTGCACTGGTCGCGTCTATTTTTATTGCAGCTCGCATTAGTCGTTGCGTAATAGCTCTGAGCGCGCATTGCCCAATGCAAACCGCGGCTGAAAATACAACAAAAATAAAAAAGGGAAAAAAGAACGAACCCGCGGCTGTGCTTTAAACCGCCACACCCCTCACTACGCGTAACCCTGCGCGGGTTCCAGCCGCGGGGCTTCGGGGGGTAACCCGCACCTTTGGAGCTGCACTTTTAAGGGCTCTTGTACCTTTTCGAGCCCGAGAAGCAGCGGGGGGGAAGCCGGGATGTTTCCTGGTGGTGTCTGCCCGAAGAGGAGCCTCCAGCCGCTCGTTTTCCGCGGCTTTCCCCCCCTCCTCTACCCGCCGACCCCAAGCCAGGCTCCTTCCCCGCTGAGGGCAGCGCGTCCACCCACCCCGCCGCCCGCTGACCGGGGCATCACCCCCGTTGCTTCTCTCCCCTGCCCGCCGGCCCGGGGAGGGAGCAGAGGCACGGAGAGGGAGAGCTGCAGGCTTCTGGGACTCGTAGTCCGGGGACCAACAGCCACTTCTGTCCCGGCCGGGTCCTGGACTACCGTCCCCACATGGCCTTGCGCCCCGGCGCATGAGCTGTCGGGCTCTGTAGCGCATCTATTATACTGCCTTGCCGAGGATAAAAAGAAGAGCAACTGGAGGGACTGTAAGGCAAACGTTGCTGGAGCTGCCGGGGCAAAGTAATCTATTTAATCTTTCCCTTTATTTGTTAGATGTTTGGGTGTGCGTTGCTAGCACTGGGCCGTGCTTTCCGGAGGGGAGGGGGGGGGAACCGGGGAAGAAGGGGGAAGGAAAGCAAAACCCACTTGGGAAAGGCCAATGCTGGCGGTTTATTTATTTATTTTAATTTTCTTTACAACCTCCCCCCCACCTCCCCTCCTCTCTTCTTCTGCTCCTTCTTCTTGCGAGAGCCCCGCGTCTCTTTCCCCGCCGCCCCGCAGCCTTTTGTGCGCCGCCACAATGCAACAAAGCGCGGCGGGGCTGGCTGCAGCCTGGCCATTGATTTCCTCCCGGCCCCGCCGCTCCTGCCCACCCTTTTCTTCTTCTTCTCCTTCTTATGCCGCTTCTTCACCATCTTCTGCTCCCCCCTTCCTCCTTCCTCTTCTCGCCCAGCTCCCGAAGACACCCCGGCCAGGCGCAGCCCCGGCCCCGCTGAGCCCCGCACCCCCGCGCAGAAGCGATTTTCTTTCTTTCCTCTATTTTTGTTGTTGTTTTTCTTCTTCTTCTTCTTCTTCCCCCTTCTCTCGCTCTCTCGCTCGCTTTCCCTCGCTCGCTCTCCCTGCCCGCCATCTTTTGAAGGGAAAAAATTAGGGGCGAGGAAAAGGAGGGCTGCAGGAGCCCTAAAAAACAAGGGGGGGGGGGGATAAAGGAGGGGGGGAAAAAAAAGGGGGTGGGAAAGAGGGAGATAAAAAAAAATACAGAGAGTGGATTTAAAAAAAAAAAAAGAGGGGAAACACAAAAATAAATGAAAATTTTAAAAGATAAAAAGCTGGGGAGGGCCGAAGCGCTAGCAAACCCCCGCTCCGGGCTGTGCGCGGCTCCCGTGGCGGGGTGCGGAGCGAAGCGCGGGGCGCGGAGCGGCCGAGCACAGGACCAGGCTGCTCCCGCCCGTGTTCCACTCCCTGTGTGTGTCCCACTGCATGTCCCCCACCTGGGTCGCTGGCTGGTGAGCTGGGGAAAGGTCTGAGCGAGCTGCTTACGATGGGCGAAAAGTGCGCGGTTCGCGTATTGCCCGCGTCTGTGCGCGTATATTTGTGTGTGTGTATCTACAGCTGCGCTCCGCGTGTAAATAGCCGGTGTTTACCAAACTTTGGTAAATAAACGGAACCCCGGGGGTTCGCTGCCTGAACTCGATACGCTTTATAGGTGTAAAAAGAACCGCAGTTCCCAGATTTATATATAGCAGCCTCCCGCTATAAATAATGCTACTGATAATCAAATGTAAAACTCCCAAACTCGGACCTACTTTTTCTGCCGTTTCCCCTCTCCCCCCCGCTAATGTTCCTTGTTTGGGTTTTGCCCCCCGCCCCTCCCGCCCGTGACACGGGGGTTGGAGCATTTATTCGCCAGCCTCTTGGTTTCACTTTCAGACAAAGCTGCAGTGTTCAGGTGGCAGAGCTGAGCCTCTGAAGCCACAAGGTCCAGTCGTGCAGGAGCTTTGGAGGGAACTCTGATTTCCTACAGCCTGGCTTTGACAGCGTGGAGCGTGCCTTCTGTGAGCTCTGTGCTAAAAAACCTCTGACGGGTCCCTAGTGGGGTGGACCTTGCTGTTGTTGTTTTCAGGAATGGAAAGTTGGCCAAATAAACTTTTTATTTTTGGATAAGCAAATGCAGTGGTTCCTCTGATACTTCCAAAGTTTATGTTTTTGGTTTTGCACCTTAAGTTTCCTAGTGGGGATGGACCTTTCTGTGGTTGTCTTCAGGAATCAAAAGTTGGCCAAATAAAGTCTTTTGTTGGTAAGCAAATTTGATGGTTCCTCTGATACTTTCAATGTTTGTCTTGTTTTTGCATCTTAAGTTCCCTAGTAGTGGGGATGAACCTTGCTGTTGTTGTCCTAAGGAATCGAAAGCTGGACAAATAAACCTTTTCTTGTTAAGCAAACACAGTGGTTCCTCTGATACTTCAAACATTTATGTCTTCGTTTTGCATCTTAAGTTCCTTGCCACTAGTAGTAAATTGTAGGTTGGGGGGTGAAGACAATTGGTAAAGTACACCTGCTGTTACTGTTTGCTGGGAATAGAGAGTGTGGGGTGTTTGTTTCTTTTTTTAATGTGCTTGTTAGTATGTTTAATGTGTTCACTATGTCTCATAATTTAGGTTTAAAGCTTGAATTCTTTAATTCACACAATAATAAGGGATCAGAGGGGACTTGGTGGCAGCACGACATGAGTGAGATGTGCAGAATAAGTACGAGTCAATTGTAGCAAACAGCAAGAAATTCTCAAAGCAGTCTGGTTGCTTTGCAGGCAAAAAAACCTAAACAACCCAAAACCAAACTCAAAAGTGATCTGTATTGCTTATAACCACCCTGCTGCTGGAGTGCATTGGGAATGCAACAACATCCTGCCCCTCATCCGCAGACCCCAGCAGCAGCAGACAGCTGTGGATCCTGTTTGATTAGTGCAGGAGTTTGGGGATTTTTTTTTTGGTCATGCACAGGAAGGCTCCTGCTGGAACAGAGTAACTCTGATCCCAAAGCCTTTCTGTTTGGAAAGAAGAAATGCTCAGACTATGTATTTGTTTCTCTTTAGTCCATGTGGGTTGAATATACTTCTTGATGTATGCATTTAGTGCTTTGAGACAATCTTTAATAAGAGGGTTGGATAGAGGGTAACGGTCTGCTTCAGTGTTCAGGATGAGCTTGATTGCAATATTGTCTTCTGCATTCCCTGCTCAGTGCTGAGACAGTGAAAGGCTTTTTGGTTGTAGTGACCTGATGGTGTAGAGTTTAAATCAAGAAGGAATGCACGTGCTATGGCAAGTGGCTGAGGTTTGGTCTCAGAACTTGACTCTGGAGCATTAGGTCTGTTACCTTCAAATAAAAACTTGTCTCCCTTGCTCCTGGAAATAAAACTTGTGTCACTTAAACACCGAGGTGCTTTCAAAAGCTTTAGTTCTTGTCATTTGGAAAGCCAAACCTATGTAGAAGAGCATTGTGAAGATGTCTGATGTTTCCAGTTCAGTGAGCGTGCAAGGCAGCGGTGCTCTTCACTCTGTCTCTAGAGAAGGTTGTGTTGGTGGCTGCAAGTGTGAGTATTCTGGTGTAGCTTTGTTGTTTCTTTGACCGGGTGCAATGACTTCAATCACAGTTCTTAATAATCCTACAAAATGCTCCTTTTCTGAGCTAAGAACCGTGTGTTTAAAACTTTATCCTTCAGTCTTCCGGTAAGAACGGTGAGGGGTCTAACGAGGCTTCTTGAAACCACAGGGTCCAGCTCACTTGGCCTGAAGGTCTCTTCCCCTAAGCCTCAGTCAGCTGAAGGAGCACACAGATGAAGCATGTTGCCCTCGTGAAGGCAGGGGCTTCCCGTAGCTTTTACAGATATCTTTTAGTTGCTACAAGTTCTGAAAGATGCTGTTAAATATTTACCTCCTAACTCGGAAGCAGGCGCACTTGTGGCGTGGGTTGTGCCCTGCTGCACTCCTAGAATCTCACTCCCTTCTCCCTGGAGTAATCTGGGAACCAGATCGTTGACAGCACAAACAACTCAGGAGTCAAATCCCTCTCCTCTGCGGCAGCTGAATGATACAGTGAGGTCTCATGTTTCAAAGGCTTAATTACCTTTACAAAATATATTACTCTTTGTCTACTTTGGGAAGTTTATCAGGTGCTTTTAGCGCAGACAGAACTACACTTTGCTAAATAAATGAACAGAAGGTGTTGTGCATCTCGCTATTGTTGGGGTTGGTTGTTTTGTGTTTTTTTTTTCTTCTTTAATCCTGTTTCCTCCTCTGCTAATTTGCAACATTCATTAATCTGCAGTGGGTTTCCCAGTCATTATGGTGAACTGCCTGTTTTGTTTTGTGGTGTGTGTTGGTTTTGTTTTGTTGGGTTTGGTTTTGTGTTTTAAATTGCCACATTCTTCTCCGGTAACAGCCCAGGACACCCTTTTAGGCAGTAAGAGTTCTGGGAATTAGGAAGGAGCTGCTGTTTGCTGTGCTGCTCAGTGAGCTGTCAGGGGTTTTTGAAAGGCTGTGTGCGTCTCTACCTTTTCATTGCACAGTATCTCTGCAGCATTAAGTGTGGTTTTGTCAATCGTTAGGCTTGTTGGAGGTGAACAACTTTCTTTGTGGCAGGCTAACTCTTTAACCCACTTGTTGCTAAAGCCAACATTGGAGCAATTTAAATTCTTCCGGAGAGCAGTGTGGAAACTCGCTGTAATGTCCTGCTTTTTCTACTTGTCCTTACTTTTCCATAACTCCTGTTAAGATACCAACTGAAGAAACACTCATCTCTATTTGGGATTCCTTTTGCACTTCTTCAGGCCTCAGTCTCTTTCCAGCTCAAGTCTGATAAGAAGAAACCATGTCTGGAAGTATTTTAGCAACATGGATAACCTGGGCAGAGGAGAGGGTTTGTCTCGCCAGGGTTTGACATTCTTCTCTGCACCAACAATGCAACAGGTGTAGCAAAGACAAACTGAGGTGAAATTTCTGTGCCTGAAGGACCAGTCTGGAACTAAAGGCCTTGGCTGAACTGATTCCACTTGGATTCATGCTTGGAGGTTTAGATGCAGTTCCCATTGACACTGGTCTGCTTTGGGAATGATCCCGTTTGCTCCTCTCTGTCCTTTACAAAGACAGAGGCAGAGCCAGAAAAGGACTGCAGTTTTCCTTCTGGGCTTTGAAAGCTGTTCCACTCCTGAAGTTAGACTTGGAGCACTTCACTGATGCAGCCACACTTGACACCTTGCAGGGGACTTCATGCGCTGACACAGATCCACAATGCACTTCATGTAAGTGCCTCGTCCATCATAACCAAATCCAACCTGTGGTGAAGGAAAGGCACATTTCTCCTTGTGTAACTCTTTTCAAGTCTCAGCTTATCCTTGTGTAACACTTTGGAGGGTGCCTGCTTGTGGATCTTGCATTCTCACAACCCACCAGCATAGCTATGCTGAGATAAATCTGTTTGCTAAAGCTGCCCTGGCATGTAGGTTTGGCCAGGAGCAAGTGCGGAGTTTGCAGTCCTGGGTTATTTTGCTGGGAGGGGACACAGGACATAGCAGCCTTTTTGCTTACCAAGCCTAGTTTAGCACCATGCTGTAGTGAGTCTGATGCACTGAGCACTGTGTGTGTGTGTGTTCATACTGTATGTGCAAGGATTGCCTGTGGGGATCACAGAATCATGGAATGCCAGGTTGTAAGGGACCCCAAGGATTTTCTGGTCCAACCCTCTGTCTTCTCCTTCCGTGGGGTGATGGAGAGTTTTGTTCCTTATAGGAAAGTGTTGCCTTTTCCCAGCTGTTCTGTGTTGCTACAGTTCTGATTAGGGTCTGGGAAATGACATTGAAGTGCAGCTCTTCAAGATGCTGTGTGAAAGAAGGTGAAAATGTGCTCCTCCAAGTTCTTCCTGGAGTCAGTGCTTGTCTGACTGTGGGCACTACCCATCAGGTGGTGGGATGGAAGTGTGGTCATTTTCTGGACAGGAATAAGCTACACAGGAATAAATGAGGATACTTGTGTTCATGCTGTCATGGCTGTGTTTCCTTTGACTTGAACTTCATCCATATGCAGGAGCTTTAAGAGAGGCTTAGGGCTTGTCTGTCCTTTCTGTGCAGGAAGCTAAGCCCTGGGTGCTGTCAGCAGGAGTGTGCGTGGGGAGGCTCAGCTCCTCCTGTCAGGAGCCTGTCTGTCTGCCCCAGCAGTGCTCCTCTGGGTGTGTGGAAGGAGACCACCCTTGGGTGCATTAGGCAATGGGGAGCACCCTCCCTTTGTCCCCCTAATTAGCAGCCTCTGCTTCCTGCATAGGGAGGGTTATTAGACTCTCAAATGTGGATTTTTTCCATTTCTCATGGTCTGTTGAGGAGTTTCAGTCAGACACATAAAACTCAGTGGAAGCTGTGCTGATGCTCTCTCAGTGACAGCAGCTTTGCTATCACAGTTTATTCACACCTTCACTGACCTGCCACTTCCTTGTGTAGCTGAGCAAATTTATGGATCTGCCCAGCCTCAGCAAGGCACTTTTCAGCTGAAATAACCATACCACATACAGCCTTTTGCACTTGTTTGGCTGTGTTTGCTTTAACTTAACACCTTCAGTTATTCTGGGACCAGGGGCTTGTTCAAAGGCAAAGCACTTCACTTGGTTGGGAAACTGATAAAGCAAAGACAGCGCAACCCATTTAGGGGAATGTGTAAGGGACGAGTGGTGGCCCTGAGTGGGAGGGCTACCCCAGTGTAAAAGTTCCTGCTCTCCATGGCTAAGCTGCAATAAAAACTTGGTGGGTGGGTGTACTTACTCTGCCCATTACTAAGTGTAACATTACTGTGGCTCAGCTAATGAGTAGTATATTTATGTCCTGGTAATTCAGTCACTTTCATTTCCTTCTTCATCCCCTTACACCGACTTGGTTGTTGTGTATTGATTTAGGTGGAGTTGGCATGGGGAAGGTGCAGTGCTGGAGCTGGAAACCCAGAGCTTGATTAAACCAGTAGCAGCTCATTTGTTCTTACCACTTGGAAAGCTTTTTTTTTTTTTTTTTTTTTTTTTAATCCTTTTTAAAGTGAGGCTTTGTGTATGTCCTGCTCTGGAGTCTTCAGTGCAAGAAGAAGGACATTAACCTCTTGGAGTGGGTCCAGAAGAGGCCTCAAAAACAATCTGAAGGCTGGAACCCCCTTCCTGTGAGAACAGGCTGAGAGAATTGGGAATGCTCAGCCTGGAGAAGAGAAGGGTCCAGGAGACCTTCTTGTGGCCTTTCAATACTTAAAGGGGATGATCAGAGTAATACGGACATTCTATCTATCAGGGCCTGTTGTGACAGGACAAGGTGTGATGAGTTTAAACTAAAAGAGGGAGTTTTAGATGGGAGATAAGGAACAAATTTCTCCCACTGAGGATGGTGAGACCCTGGCTCAGGTTGCCCAGAGAAGTGGGAGATGCCCCATCCCTGGAACCATCCCAGGTCAGGTTGGTTGGGGCTCTGAGTAATCCACTCTAGTTGTGGTTGTCCCTGCTGACTGCATGGGGTTTGGACTGGATGAGCTTTAAAGATCCTTTCCAACCCAAAATATTTTATGACTTATGAAATAAATTAAAAACTGGAGTAGGAGCAAGCACTGGAGCAGCAGAAGTGCACCAGGGAGGTCTGTTGATTAGGTATTTTCCCTAATGAATCGCTTTGGTTCTGCTGTGTGCTGTGAAATGCTGCTAACAAGTCAACATACGGATCTGTGCCTGTTTACTGTGAGTCTGTTTTCTCTGTTGATGTTTGCATGGAGCTGCCCTTGGGGATAACATCTGTAGCACTTGTAAATGATATTAATAATGCTGATATATGGCCTTGCAGTGCTGGTGATGTGAGGGAGAGCTGCAGTGTGGGTTAGCAGCTACAGAGAGAGCAGAAACCAAACCTTTAATGAGGTAACACACAGTAATTGAATGCTCTTGGCAAGGGCTCTGTATTTTATACTTTGCTGGGAATAGTTTGTACTTCATTTCATTAAGAGGAGGTAATCTTCCTGCCTCTTAAATTCGATTGAAATGGAATTTGGCTGTATCTAAACCCCCTCCCTAACAGGTGTCACAAAGGATCTCTTGGGTGTCATGGTTTATCTTTCAGAAACGTGTTTAAAGAGCATTGCAGTATGGGGGGGGGGGGGAGGGATAAAGCAGGCATCAGTTTGAGCTTTTGCAGTTGCTTCAAATGCCAATTAGTGTTGTACCTACTAGAACAGTTAAATGTGTCCAGAAACCCCTGTTAGGGGATTTGAACACCTTGTAAATAGAGATTCCTCTCATTGTTTGCTTTTTAACCATATAATCATAACATTCAGAAGGAATTACTGTGTAAATAACATGTGAAAAGAGTAATGCCATTAATTGTAGCTGGTGGTAGAACTATTCATACCCCCATTTCACAAGTGGGGAACTGATAAACCCACAGCATGGGGTGTCAAGGACTGAGCTGAGGTGTCAGCTTCCTATTTTGTACCTGTCTTTTTGGTAATTCTTCACAGGTACAGCAGAAGCTCCGAGCTGCTCTGCCCAGCAGGGAAGCATCCATGCTCCTGGGTATTTTCTTTATTGCCTTTTCAGAATGCTTTGTGTCCAATAATCTCTCTCTTTTTTTTTTTTTTTAATCAAAATGTAGAAAAAGAATCACGACAAACCCTTTTGTGTAAAGACTATGTGTAATTTATTCACTACATGCTGAATCAAACTGAATAAGTTTGAGGGGTGGTTGGGTGGTTGGTTTGTGTTGTGATTTTTTTTTTTCTTACGTTGTAAAAGTACACAGAGCACCATATGCTGATTAAAAAGGGGAAGGGCAGACTCTCTCCTTTTCAGAACATGAATGTTTAGCTCTGCAGATCACATCCTTTAAAAAGCAGGGGAAAAAGAACCCTGCGAGGGTGTAGAACTGAAATAATCCCATTAGGAGTTCTGAAGCCTGCACGGGTGTTGCCACGTTGGGCTTTACTGGGTGTACCTATAAATGCTCGTGTTATGCACGTATCATCTGAAACTTGGGTTGCTGCCAGGCTATGGGGGTTTTGTTTGGTTGCTTTGAAATAATGGAACTGAAATGTGGTTTGTTGACCTGAAATTGGCAAAAGTGTTTTCTGGAGTAGTAGTGTGAATGAATGTGCAGTAGCAGAGGAAGTCCTGCTTTGGAGAAGGTGGGCTGTAAAGTAATAGATGAATGGAGCAGAGTTAGGAGGCAGAGACTTGAAGGAGGTGGATTGTGGTACTGACCTGTAGTGTGATTTTTTTTTTTTTTTACCTCCTTCTTTTTAAGACTATTACACCTTGGCTCTTTGTGCCTCCTTCCTGGCCTGTCTAGACTGCTCACTCCTTAGGGCAGAAACTCAGTGTGTGCTGTGCTGTGTCCTAGTCAGGGCAGTGGAATCTCTTGGTCATGGTACACATGAAGCACAGCTAAGTTGAGCTGTTTGACCTGTCAACTCATTGCCTTAGGTGTTAGGCCCCAGATTTTCCTCATCTCTTCATCCCCCTTGCATTGTCTGGTCATGAGGACAGACAGGCTGGAGGCTCCTACAGTGTGTTCTGAGCTCATCCAGGTTCTGGTGCGTGGTGGTCATTTCTGCTTCATGCTGTATGGCAGTAAGAACCCTGAATAAGTCAGGATGAACCCCACCAGGGTTTCCCTCCCGCTGTGGCCAAGCCTGTAGGGTCTATTTTGCAGTACCCAGCAGCAAGGTTTGAGTTTGGGATCACCAATATTTTTCCTCTCCTTGGCCAACTTGCATATAAACACGGAGACTCCTCATCTTGACTAGGCTGTGATTTCTTTTTGTGGTATTATAGGAAATATGATGAAGAACAAGATCTCAGTGCTGTTGCATGCCTTGTGCAGTGGAACTTCTCTAGCTGGGTTCACCTGCAGCTATCCTGCAGTGGGAGGATGTGTCTTCAGGGCTGGGTAGCACTAGCTAGATCAACTATCAAGGCTATTGTACCTGCAACAATGGCAGCACCCACAAGTCTAATCGCTCTGAAAAGACTTTCCAACCCCAGATAACCAGCATTTAAACTCCTTTGATATTCTATCTCTTCCTAATAGCTAAAGAAGAGACTGACACAGGTAGAGAGAAAGCCTGAAGAGCTTGAATTCATGTCTTTGCTTGAACCTTCCTTAGAAAGAGATCTTTCCTGATTGACCAATTAGTTATATCTTGTAGGTGATAAGTCAGCAAAACCCTCTCTGGAAAGGTGCTGAGCTGCAGAAGCTCTGTAGCTTATCAAGAGGGGAAAGTTGCTTAGCACTTAGCGGGTTGGAGCTTGAAGTGGTTACTGAATCACAGAGAACTGAGTTGCTGTGTTGTGGTTTCTACCATACTTCCAAGGTGCCTTCAGCCATGTTCCTGCCTCCTCTAGGTCCCCCACCCTTCTATCCTGCTCCTGACATGTTGGGAGCTTGTATGGTATCTCCCCACGGGCCAGCATCTTCCCAATGCTTCTTTTTTGCCTGATGTCCAAGGCTTCTGCTGCACATGAGCTCATGGGGGCTGGAGTGATCCCTACAAGTACTAGAAATTGCTTAATAGGCTTTCAGTGTGTTGCAGAGCATGAGGTAAGAGATCTGCTCAGAAGCAGGTTTTCCTCCTCTCCTTTCTGTGTAAACCATGAGTTACCTGCTGGCTGGCTTCTCGCTGGCTCTTCTCTTGATGGTGAGGTGTTGTGGGTTCAACCCTGTGGGTCATGCAAGGTAATTTCATTCTGTCTCCACCTTTCTCCCCTAGGAAGAAATGGCACGAGCAGGCTCTGCCCAGACATGTGATTCTCCCAAACTCTTCCCTTTCTCTGCCAAATCTCTGTTAGCAAAATGAAGGCTGGAACAGCCCAATGCTTCTTTCTCTTTTCCATTGCCATAAAAGTGTGCTTTGTGAGGTTCACAGTGTCTAGCATTAGGGTTCTCAACCACTGTAACAGGCTCCCCAGGGAGGTGGTTGAATCCTGTTCCTGGAGGTGTTGGAAAGACACAGAGATGTGGTGCTGAGGGACATGGTTTAGCGCTGGTCTTGGTAGGTAGATAGTGGACTGGCTGCCCTTAAAGGTCTTTTCCAGCTGAAATGATTCTCTGATTTTCCTGTGAAGCACCAACCCATTCCCATCCTATCGATTGGACTTTCTCTTCCCAGATTGATTTTTCAAGCCACCAGCTGCTCTTCGTACTCTGAAGCCTGCTCCTAGCTGCTTATTTCCACTGCTACAACTAAGCATTTGTTAACATTTTCATTATAGGTCACCCAGTTAATTTGCTGAGGTACTTCCTGGAAGATTTTTTTTTTTTTTTTTTGCAAGTGCAGTTCACTTTAGTTCAGAAATCTCAATCCAGTCCTTACTGCACAGTCAGGTTGCAAAGCTGTGGCTGAACTCCTCCTGTCAGGAATCCCAACACAGAGTGAGTTTTTGAATCATTTACACTTTTCTTTTCCTCCTGTAGCCTCGTTAACAAACCCATCTGTAACTCCAGAGCTTGCACAAAACCAACATATGTTCCTCCAGCTTTTCAGAGGACCACAAAAAGCAGGGCTGCAAGAAATGGCCAGAGGTCACTCTGTTCTCCTCCTCCATCCAAAACAAGGTCAACCATACCTAATCCATTACCCAGGCCAGTTATTTAAGCTGTGCTCAAAAGGAAATTTAAGGCTATGAAAATGAACTTGTTACAGCCTGAAACATCCCTCCCTGCACGGGAAACTGCAGCTTTAGGAGGCAGTTGAGCCCCACATGATTTGTGTGTTGCAGGAGGTGTGTGAGATGCACCTGAATTCTTGCTCAGGCTTGATCAAAGGTGCTTCCAGTGGCATTACTAAGTGAGTGGAGAGAAATACTCAGGCCCATAATTATCAGAAAAGACTATAGTTTTATTTGAGGTAACCAGAATGGTGCTTGTAAAAGTCCTATTTTTAGGACTTTTACAGAGTCACAGATTGCACTGGATTGGAAGGGACCCCCAAAGGGCATCTCGTCCAACCCCCCTGCAGTCAGCAGGGACACCTCCAACTAGATCAGGCTGCCCAGGGCCACATCCTGTCTTATCTTAAATGTCTCCATGGACAACCTGTTCCAAGATTAAATGGTTTTTGAGTGCCCCTGAGTTTGAAGGCACGTGAGACATCTTAAAGCAGTCAGATTTGCAGGGAGCACTGAGGGTGTATCAGAAGTCAAGGCCCTTAAAAGGAACAGTTACTTCTTACCTGCTGGTTAGAAACCCACAGGCTCCTGACTGAGGAACCACCTGCTCTTATAACAGCCAAGGAAAGAGACCAAGGGTGGGAAATCCATCTGCATAATCTGATGAGCATTAAACTAACCAAGTCAAAAGCCAAGGAACTGACTTAATCTTCTGTGATCTTTTTTTTCCCCTCCCTCGTCTCGAGGTAATTTCAGGACACAGTTGCATCTCCCAGTCTCAGGGTGTTACTGGGGCTGTGCTCAAAGTAATATGCATGAAAGGCAAATCTGATGGATGGAATTAATGATTTGGGAGAGGATGAGGACAGCTGAATGGTCTGTCACTGCAAAGCTGTGGTGTGCCATAGGGGCACTCAAGCCAAATTCCCATTTCCTGCATGAAGCCAAGTGCAAACACTTCATCCACAGGTCTTGAGGGAGTTGGCTTGTTGTGTGCAGTGTGTGTGTGTCTGCCAAGGCCGTGTTGGATAGTAAAAATTCATCTGTCGAGGCTTGGTCTGAAATTGAAGGGGTTTTTGAGTTTGAAGAGAACATCCCTGCTGACATGGAGTTGGCAGGTAGTGAAAGCTGCCTGAAATTCAATTTCTATATGGGGCTGTGAAGGGAAAGGAAGGCAGAGTAGGAAGAAAAGGAGAACATCCACCACTTTTTGTTTCCTTCTGAGGAGTTTGGAGGAGTGGTGGTGTAGCCCACTGTAGAATGAAATGGGTACAACTGCCCTCAGTTCTTAGTCTTACCTGAGTTAAGGTTGTGTTGAGGGTAGTAGCAGTGGGCTAAGCCTCTCCTGCAGCTGTAGGAAAGTCTGAGCAAGATGATCATGGGCCTGCTGCTTCTCTGAGATGGGGAATAGCATATGGTGGCAAATCTGAGCAGGCTTCCAGCTATTGCTGCTGTCAGGGAAAAAGGGACTGAGCATCTGCTTTGGTGGCTCTGTGCAGGGGAGTAATGCATGGAGCAGCAGTGTGAGGATGCCTGCTCCAGCTGCCCTGCTGTCTCAGTGTGGTTCTACTGCTGGTTCCATTCTACCTTCAGAAAGACTCAGCTGCTGCCTTTCATGCTTTGCTTCAGAGGTGCATTTTTCTCTGATGGACTGGTTCATGGAACTGAGGTCAGGCACTGGTAGGGGTTCAGGGCTCTGCTGCAGACTCGCTGGATGGCCCTGGGCAGATCACTTGAGCACAGTGTGAAGTGTGAGCTGGGAGCAGCAGCTCTTCAAGGCATGAACAGGGTCTTGCTGTATTGCAGAATCCAGAATGGCTTGAGTTGGAAGGGACCTCAAAGATCATCTAGCTCAAACCCCCTGCCATGGGCAGGGACATTTCCCACTAGACTAGGTTGCTCCAAGCCTCAACCATCCAGGGGTGAGGCATCCTCAATTTCCCTGGGCAACTTGTTCCACTGTCTCACCATCCTCAGAGCATCTGCAGAGTGCCAAGTACTGAGAGACCTTGGTCTCTGCACAGCTTCCCTATGCCACTGTAATGTAAATAATAATGTGGAGACAAAGATGAGGTCAAGGAACATCTCTTAAACTTGGTAATTCTCCTTGATGGGAAGATTTATGTTGCTGTTTCTGGCCGGGCTGGAACAGTGCCAGTTTTTTGATGTGTGTCCAAGGAACCGTGCAGCAATACTGTAGCAAGGAGGGGGAAAAGCAGGGTGGTGGGGCTGCCATGCTAACCTGAAGCTTGCTACCTTCTAATTCTGCAATCCAAACAAGTACCACCCTGTGCTGCAGCCCCAGCAGCACGGGAGGGAGGGAGGAGGGGAGAGAGCCAGCCGTTAGGTGGGGAGCGCTGCCAAAGGAAGTGGCAGAGCCGTTAGCTGAAGCAGCAGGCTGGCTGGCACGGTGCAGGCTTCATGGGGCTTTAGAGCTTCTTTGAAAAGAGCCTCCACCACTGCAGACAGTCTGGGGGCTGCATCAGCTGAGTAAAATGTTAGCCTGCTAGTACAGGGAATTATTAACATGTTTTCTCCCTGCCAGCTGTCTCTGCGCTGACTGACCCATGTGAGCAGCTCAATGAAAGAAAAGTTAAACAGCAACAACAACAAAAAATCCTTTCCAACCTTAGCTGGGTTTGTGTGGTGCCTGGTTTGGCTGAGGGATGTGCCAGACCCCATAGCTTTGCTGGATGCCATCTGAGGTTGCAGCTTGGCACAAAGGACATCTCTTTTGTGAAGAAAGACTGAGAGACCTGCGGCTGTTTGGTCTGGAGAAGAGAAGGCTGAGTGGGGGGATCTGATCAGTGTAAATCCCTGAGGGTTTGGGTGACTGTTGGATGTCTTTCCATGTGGACTCTACAAGCCTTGTCTGGGCTTAGTGATGAAAATGTGCCTGTGAAGAGGCAGTGCCTGTCCCAGAGAGTTTGGAGGGTGGAGCAGATGAAGACATTAAGGGACTATCCCTATCTGCATGGCACAGATGAGGAGCTGTGGTGTGAAGATACTGAATGCCTTGGGCTAAGGTCAGAGGGAGAGAGTTTGAGAGAGGCAAGAGCTAGATCTGTGGCTTTTTAATTACAGTTCTGGGGTTTGATATAAATTAATTAAAAATAGCTCTTATCAAATGGAGTTTGAGAGGTTGGAGGACATCAGGAAATTCAAGTGGAAAGAGAATCATTGTATTTAACCTTAGGTTAAAGGGAAGACTTGGGTTACAAACTTGTGACCAAAATCCTCTACAGCAGTAGGAATTGCTCTCTGTGGGCCTTTTATTTCCCTTCAATCCTTGCATTGGATTCAGTTTGTTAATCAAGAAGACAGCAAACAAAATGCTTCAGTGGTGGTCACCAGGGGCCTGCAGTCAGCGTTGTGTACACTTGGATGATGGATATTGCTCAGAGGCCTTGAGGTCTGAGATCCATGCTGAGAGCTGCCCAGGAGGAGGCTGAACAAAACTTGCTAATTATCTTCTTTTTAATTCTTGTCTGTTCCCCCCCTTAGTAATTTTGCAATACTTTATTTAAAGTATTTAAAAATTTAAAAATTTAAAGTATTTAAAGTATTATATATATTGATGGAATGTTAGAAGAAGGTGCTTCCCCAGCTTCTTCCAAATCTGAAATCCCAAGTAACATCCTAGTTTTGAAATTCCCTGCCCAGAGGATTCCAGCATCCCTCCTGACTGCAGCAGCAGCACTATCAGATGTGAGACCTGGGGAACAGACATGAATCAGAGATACACAGAGTGGTAGGGGTTGGAAAGGACCTCTGAAGATCATTGGAGTGAGGTGGGGGTTGGTCTCTTCTCTGTCAGGTGACAGAATGAGTGGAAATGGCCTCAAGTTCTGCCAGGGGAGGTTTAGGTTGGAGATAGGAAAAATTTCTTTGCTGCAAGAGTGGTCAAGAATTGGAAGAGGCTGCCCAGGGCGGTAGTGGAGCCCCCGTCCCTGGAGGTGTCCAAGAAACCTGTGGCCATGGCACTCTGGGACATGGGTTAATGACCCACAGTGGTGTTGGGTTGATGGTTGGACTCTATGATCTTAGAGGGCTTCTCCAAACAAAACAATTCTATGATTGTCAAATGTTCTGTCAGCCAGAAAAAGCAAGAACAAGCTCCATCCTCCTGACAGCCACCCTTCAGGTGTTTGTAGACATTGATAAGGTCCCCTCTCAGCCTTCTCTTCTCCAGACTAAAAAGCCCCAGGTCTCTCAGCCTTCCATCATAAGAGAGATGTTCAAGTCCCTCCATCATCCTCATAACCTCCTTTGTGCTCTCTCCAGTAGTTTCCTGTCCCCCTTGAACTGGGGAGCCCAGAGCTGTACGCTTCAAGCCTTTATCAAGAGCAGAAGTACCTTAGGATGCCTACTGGAGGGAAGTATCTGTACTGACACACTCTTCCTCTCCTTTGATGCAGGTTGTATGACCGGACCCTGGAAATGGGATGTCAGTCCCGTTCAGGGAGCATAAAGGAAGCCAGAAGATCTCCCAGCTGCTGCCGCAGTGACAGCGAGTGAGAGCACGAGCAGGAAGATGTCTGCGGTCACCTCAGCCATCCAGGCTCCTCAGGGCCCCGTCAATCCGCCGCCCCCGGAGGTCACTAACCCCAACAAGCCCGGCCGGAAGACCAACCAACTGCAATATATGCAAAATGTTGTGGTGAAGACCTTGTGGAAGCATCAGTTTGCTTGGCCTTTCTACCAGCCTGTCGATGCAATTAAACTGAATTTGCCGGTACGTGTCCTCCGCCTGCTGCTGGCTGTCAAAGGAGTTCTTGTGCCTTTTAGTCATAGAATCATAGAATAGTTTGGGTTGGAAAGGACCTTAAAGACCATCTAGTTCCAACCCCACTGCCATGGGCATCTCCCACCAGCCCACGCTGCTCCAAGGCCTCACCCAACCTGGCCTTGAACACCTCCGTGGAGAGGGCGTCCAAGACCTCCCTGGGCAACCAGTTCCAGCTACAAATTAGTAAAGAAATGAGAGCAAAGCAGGTATTTGCAGCTCCCAACTGAATGTAGGGAGGTGTTTTTGGGGAAGGTGAATTGAGGAGAAGGCTGGGGTTGGAGAGAGATGCGAAGAACGCTCTGCTTGTCAGGAGGTGTAACATCTTCCCTGTTTCTCCCACAGGATTATCACAAAATCATAAAAAACCCCATGGACATGGGGACGATCAAGAAGCGCCTGGAGCACAACTACTACTGGAGTGCCAGTGAATGTATGCAGGATTTCAACACCATGTTTACAAACTGTTACATTTATAACAAGGTAAAGAGCCCAGACAAGCTTGGAGCTGGGGCACTGCCTGCCAAAGACCCACCTACAACTGTCAGAGTGCAGGTTTTGAGCTGGGCCAGCTCTGCCATGCTCTGGGCCCTCCTTGTAAGGATTTGAAATGCCACTAATTAGAACCACATTACTTGAAACACACAAAGCTGTCTTTGTGCTGTGTCTTTCTTCCCCAGCCTAGTTAAAAAGGCACATTTTTCCATTTTAATTTGAGGTAGGTTTTTTTGTTCTGGGATTATGTAGCAAGTTTTTTTTTGTGTTTTTTTTTTTTTTTTTTTTTTTTTTGGCTCCTTTTATTTTCAACTAGGAGTTCTTTAAGGTGAGCTGCAGTTTGTGCAGGTGTTCTGGAAGGTGTTGGTGCTGTGTGTTTGGCTGGTTGGCCAGCACTGATCAGCATCTCTTAGATGAAGAGAGAGAAGAGATCAGTTCAGGAAGCAGAATTTTGTTCTCTGCTTATGTCTCATCCATACTTGCATGTCTTTAGAACGCTTATTATTATTTTGGCTTTAGCTTTGTTGGCTCTTTTGTTAGGTTGTTAAAAGCCTCTATTCTTTGTATTATGTTTTCTGCAGTGGTTTCTCATCATTGACCCACACTGGAGAGCAAGCTGAAATAAACAAATTAATTAGTTTGAGCCACAGAGTATGTGTTTACACTCTGCTCTTGGACCTGCTGGAGAGCAGGGGAGGACAGCTCATCTGTTCCAGTTTGCTGCTTCCACTCTGTTGCACAGGATGCTAGTTATCAGGCTCTTACTGGAAGTCCTGATAACTCTGGATGCAGCATACTTAGAGGCTGTAATTATTGCATGCTAGAGCAGAACAGAAGAGCAGGAGGGTAGCGTGCAAGGAAGGAGAAGAGTCTGTTTCTTGTCAGAGCTGGGATGCCATCATTTATTTGAAGGGCAGTGGCAGTGGAGATTTCCAAGTCTCCTCTTGAACCTCTCTGCTTCTCAATACTATGGATCATACAGCACAGGCTTGTATTCTTTCTGCAGCCCACAGATGACATCGTCCTCATGGCCCAAGCCCTGGAGAAGATATTTCTGCAGAAGGTTGCCCAGATGCCTCAGGAAGAAGTCGAATTATTACCCCCAGTTCCTAAAGGCAAAGGTCGCAAGCCGTCAGCAGGCACTCAGAGTGCAGGTATTAACCTCACCCAGGGACACTGAGCGGTAGGAGCTTGCTGCTGAGGCCTGGCCCACCTTCCAGACTGCCTGGCTTTGCAGATGATGGAGAGGCTGGCAGGGGAGCAGCATGGAGTCTAATGGGTGAAGCAGTGGAGGGCGAAGTATGAGATGTCTGGGTAACTTTCATGCAGTGTTTCAGGGCCTGTCTGTGCTCAGGGCACTCACCTTTTGTCATATTGGAGAAAAAGAGGCTGGGGAGAGACCTTCTTGCTCTCTACAACTCCCTAAGCCACTAAGATGCTGAGGGGACTGGAACATCTCTCATATGAGGGAAGGCAGAGAGAGCTGGGGCTGTTTAGCTTGGAGAAGAGGAAGCTGAAGGGGATGTTATTAACACTTACACCTAAGGGGCGGGTGTCAGGAAGATGGGGCCAGGCTCTCCTCCGTGGTCCCCAGTGACAGGACAAGAGGTAATGGGCACAAACTTGAACATAGGAAGTTCCATCTAAACATGGGAAGGAACTTCTTTCCTTTGAGGGTAGCAGAACACCAGAACAGGCTGCCCAGAAGGGTGGCGGAGTCTCCATCTCTGGAGACTTTCAAGGCCCACCTGGACATGTTCCTGTGTGATCTGCTTTAGGTGTTCCTGCTCTGGCAGGGGCATTGGGCTTGCTGACCCTCAGAGGTCCCTTCCAACCCCTACCATTCTGTGAACAGAGGTTGGAGTGAGGTGGGGTTGGTCACCCTAGGAACAAGGGGTAGGACAAGAGGAGACAACCTCCAGTTGTTCTGCAGTGCCCTTTCCCTCTGTGCTTTGAAGGAGCGCAGCAAGCCGTGGCCGTGTCTTCCGTCTCCCCACCGGCCCCGTTCCAGAGCGTCCCTCCAGCCGTGTCCCAGACGCCTGTCATTGCTGCCACCCCTGTGCCAACCATCACAGCTAACGTCCCGCCTGTCACTGCCCCTCCCGCCGCCGCGCCCCCTCCGCCCGCTGCTCCGATCATGCCCGTGGTGCCTCCTACGCCACCGGTCGTCAAGGTAAATGCAGACCCTCACCCCGTCCTCTTCTGAAGTGCTGAGCAGTGCTGCCCCCTCCCTGGAGGTGTTCGAGGCCGGGTTGGATTGAGGCCTTGAGCAACCTGCTCTAGTGGGAGGCATCCCCGCCCGTGGCAGGCGGTTGGAACTGGATGGTCTTTAAGGTCCCTTCCAGCCCAACCCATTCTGTGAGTCGGTGTTTTTCATCCCTTCACTGCTGGTTGCATGCAGTCCTTCTCTTCACATTCCACTCCTAGCCTCTCTGGCCAGCATTGTGCTTTTGGAGTGTGCTCAGACAAGGGCTTGTTGATGATGAGTTTGAGATGCTTGAGGAAAGCTCTGCTGGTTTTACCACATCTCAGTTGAGATGATGTCAACTGTAATTGCTCCCAACTCAGTTACAAGCTCTTGTCTGACCACAGCCAATGCTGATGCTCCACAAACCAGAAGCTGTTGGAGGATGCCCCCATTTTGCACCAGTGAGCCCAAAGCATCTCTGAGCCCCTGATTTGGCTGGGGCTATTCCTTTAAGGTTTGCAGACTCCAGCACTAGAAATGTTCCTCTCTGCCATAAACCAGTTCAAGACAAGCCTGTTGCTCCAGTTGGTGAAGAGTGATGTTGCCTGCAGGTTTTGGGTGCATTAGTTGTGTCTTACTGAGTAATCTGGGAGTTGTCACTGATGTTTTGCTATTTTCTATGCTAATTTATGGGCACATGAAAACATTGCTCTAAATAATGGGGATTTTCCTAGGGAGCTCTCATGTTGGTTTAAAAATGATGAAAGCACAGCTCAGAGAAAGCTGGGTTTAGCTAAACTGGGGAATTAAATGCGACCAAATTGGTATCTTCTAACGAGAGGTTGCATGGAGCAGCAGAGCCACAGAATTATTTTGCTTCTTTAACCTCATAGTTTGGGAATTACTAGAGAAATTAAGTCAGATCTTCCTGCACCTAAGATGTCCTCCTCAGAAGCCTCATACTTCCATTTCTCTCCAAATATCTTGCTTCTGAGAATCACTTTTAATTTTTCAAACTCAAGGAGTTTGTCACATACTCGCTGCAAAAATAATTCTGCTTGGGATTTACCTAAGATTTCCTTAAGGAACCTTTTTTTTCCCTTTCTCTCTCTCTCTCTTTCTCTCTCTCTTTCTCTCCAGAGAAATAAATCCTTCATAGGAGCACAAGAGAGAGCTGACTGGACAGTCACAGCTTGAATTTATGTGAGAAAGGTTTTCTTTGCTTAAGGAAGAATCATTAAATTCTTGCTCTTGTCCATAAAAATAAAATCAGCTTTAGCACACCCACTAAATACAAGGGAGTTGAGGGCTCACAGGGGTCTTTGGTGATTAATATGCTTTGGTTCAGAACTTAGAGCCTGATCCTGCCACTGGGGAACTCAGACATGTGGTTAAGTTACTGACACTTACTAAGTCACGGTGCATCAGCTGAGCTGCAGTAATCGACTGGGCGCACTCCTTTGCCTTGGCAAACCTGAGGTAAGAGTCCTTCAGTTTAAATCTCAGTGCACTGCATAAAGAGCTAACACATTTCTGTGCGGGGTCGGGTTGGAGATGTGCAGGTGGCTGGTTACTGTGGCTCAGATGACGTGGTGGTGTTAAATCCATCGTGTGGTAGCCCACTTGACTCGTGTCTGGAAGCCTCTGGTCACAAGTCCTTTTTCCCCCGGCACAGCAGTTGGTATTTCTGGCAGGGGCCAGGCAGGTCTCGGAGAGCAGGATGAGCTCTGCTAGGTTTCTGCTGCTGTAGCCCCCAGGGCTGGCCCAGGCTCTCATGATTCGTGTCCTCTTGCTGTTGCAGAAGAAGGGAGTGAAGCGGAAAGCAGACACCACGACCCCCACCACCTCGGCCATCACTGCCAGCCGCAGCGAGTCCCCCACGCCCCTCTCGGACCCCAAGCAGGCCAAAATCATCGCCCGGCGGGAGAGCGGCGGCCGCCCCATCAAGCCACCAAAGAAAGACCTGGAAGATGGAGAGGTCCCCCAGCACGCAGGGAAGAAGGGCAAACTCTCTGAGCACCTCAAGTACTGTGACAGCATTCTCAAGGAGATGCTCTCCAAGAAGCATGCAGCCTATGCATGGCCCTTTTACAAGCCTGTGGATGCAGAGGCCTTGGAATTACATGACTATCACGATATTATCAAACACCCCATGGATCTCAGTACTGTTAAAGTACGTCCACATTTACAACCTCTTTAGCAAGGGGCTCACAGCCTTCTGCTTGCAGAGGACTGGCTCCTCCTGGGGGAGGGAAGGGACCAGGGTGCAAAACAGAACCTGTTTGGAGATCATCTGGATATTTTTATATTTTGTTTCCTTTCCCTCTTCTTTCCCCCACACCCCCCCATAATCTGGGGCATCTGTTTTGGTTTTTTTTCTGCCCTGAAAAGCAAATACGATGGCATCCTGTCTTCTCTGATCCAGCTCTTTAAATGGTGTCCTTGGGATTGTCTTGCACTCTGAGAAGAAGAGGTGCTGTGTTTCATAGGATTCCATTGATAGTATTCCATTTCCAGAAGCTGCTGCCTTGCCTGCTTGTTGGCATGATGTGTGGTCCAGATAGGCTCACGCTGAGCGATTCCACCTGGACTGTGATGATCTCCTGGTGCTTGGGGAAGGGATGCTTGTGTGGTTCATGTTTGGCTCTTCAAGAGCTGAGCTTAGCATGGTCTAATATGCAAGGCGGTTTTTTTTCCCAGTAGACTGGGAAATTTTCTGACTCTCCTCCTAAACATCCATGGAGCAAACCTATATTTTTCTAGTTCCCATCTTCTACTTGAGAGCCAGCCGTCGGAATCGGTGTTGGTGGAGGTGAGACTTTCTTCCACGTGCAGGAAGTTAAGGTATCTGCTGGCTTTCTCTAGCATGTCAGAAGTGTTTTGCTGCCAGCTGAGCTTGTCTAAATGCCCAGGTAACAAAAGTGCAGCTGTGTTCCTGATTCCTTTCATATTCCTTGGCAAATCCTACGTTGTACCTGGGAGCATCGTGCCATGCTCTGATGTGCTGTGCCAGTCAGCCCTGTTGCTGCAGGGATTCTTACTACAGCTGCAATATTTGTATGAGTATTTTTAGCTGCATTATTTAGTGGGGAGAGAATAGTTGCCATGGTCTCTGCATTCAGGATTAGACCAGGAGTTAACCAGTGTCTGAGTTTTAATTGCTGTTCTGGTGCTGTAGTCCTGAGAAGTTTCCTTGCAGCTCTGTGCCGTAGTTTTCCCAGCCTGAAAATGGAGTTAATAATACTTAACCTACCTCACAGGGCTGTTGTGAGGACAGATACCTGGAAGGCACTAACTGCTCATTATTATTATTGATTGAATTTGTACAGAAAAGACCCTCCCTGAGCTGGCAAGAGCATTGTAAGCAAGCTGTGGTGGAGCTAGGCTTGGAGACCATTCTCCTCCTGAGCCTGTGTCCTTGCTCTGTTTACAAAAGTCAGTGCAACGTGCAGGATTTTTGACTTGTAATTAAGTTGAGCTGTGTTAAAGGCCTACAGCATTTCCCTGGCAGGAGAAGAGGGCAAGACAATGGGTCAGCTGAGCTGCAGGCAAGGAGAGTGTGCCTGAAACACAGTGGTGAAAGCAGAAGGAAAGCTTGGTTAGTCTGCACAGCTGGAGCACTACTGCCTGGCTAAAATGTTATGCAGGTAGAGGAAGGCCCCAGTGATTTCATGGGTAAGTTTCCATTTTCTCTTGCTCTAGAGCATGGATGAGGAAGGAAGAAGCTCCCCTCAGTTTTGGTATTGCAGGGTGTTGACCATCCTGCTGATTTTTGGGTGCCCAGTACTGAAGGTTTAATTAATCCTCGTACTATGGTTTTAATTAATGGCTTGCTGTCGAGGTCTGCTCACTTCACTTTGCATTGGAGTTACTCTTCTCCACCCCCTTGAAGGTCCTTGGAGGCTGAGTGATGTAGGTTGGTCAGGAGGCCTGCTTCCTGCTCAGCAGGGTCATTTACACACTCTGGTCTGCTCCCTGTCAGAGGTCACCACCTTTGCAGCTGACTGGCTCTGACCTTGCTCCTCTGATACCAGGGAGTGGGCTAGGAGAAGGAAGAGGTTGGATATGGGGGGTTTTGATGTTCTTCTGTGAGTCAGACCAGAGCTGCAGTAATTGGGTGGCATCAGGAACCTTCCTATATGATGTTTAGTTTGCTGTGCATCCAGCTAGATCTGTCCATGCTTATCCTAGGCTACACATCACGGTCTGGTCTAAGAGTCTATAAACTGAGCAGTAGCTTTAAAGGAATTTCAAAGTGTGTCTGGTTTGCAGAAGTGACTGAGATGAGAAGCATCATCTCTTGTTCTGTGCCACTCTTCATTACTGTTAGAGTGCTGAAGTGCCATTGATAGCCTCTTGTCTCCTAGTCTTGTGAACACAAGTTGTTAGATGATCACATCCTAGATGAATTCATTCAGTTGCTATACTGTCTGTAGTGGAACTGCTGGTAAACCTGATCCTTTCAGACCTGTCCTCAGCTCAGTCACATTCCCTTGACTTCCTAGGGATGCTGTGTGTCTCCAGAGGTGCCTGCAGCCTTGTAGGTCAAGCTCTGAGTAAGTGCAGTAAGATTTAGAGATGGAGAGAGTGAAATCCTGGTGCTCTCAGAGCTGGGGTTTCCACCTGTGGTTAAGTGGTTTCTTATTGCAGGAGATTCTGTACTGTGCTCTGCAAAACTGAGGTGCAGAGCTGTGGTTTTTTGGGTGGGTAGCTTCTTCACACTTCAATCTCCTTACAGTCCTCACTTCAGTCTGCTTACATGTGTACACCTCTGCCATTTTTCTGCATGTGCAAGTGATGTTCTCCCTCTGCACCTTACCAGTGTAGGGCAGAAAACTGGAGACGAGCCAAGGGCAGACCCAGTGGAGTCTTTTGTATGCAAAGACTCTGGATTTGTCTTTCCTCCTGGTAGTTGTTGGGGTTTTTCCTTAATAAACTTGTTTGAAGTGCTGTCTGGTATTGGTTTTTTATGGAGTGTTTTATTCTCATTGCTCTTGGCCTGTAGATCATTGTGTGACTTCTCTGAGATGCAGCCTGTGATATGTTAACTGCACAGAGCAGCAACCTGCCAATTACAGGCACTGTCATTCCTCAGTGTTGGGGCTTTCTCTGTGGCTCTGAAAGGCTTTAGATTTCTGCACAGGTGACAGTGGCTGTGGTAAAGCAGCACAGTTAATGGCCCTCCAATCAACCTGGAAGGAATGATGTGAGAAAGTAAAAGAGAAGCATTGCTGCAGCTGTCACACATTCCCCAGTATCTGGTTGCTTGTTGCTTTGGTTCTCTGATTATAGGAGGTTGGATTTTCTTCAGAGAAATATCTTCCATGTCCAGGAGCGTTTTTTCTTCCAGGCATTGCAGCCAGCAGAGGTGTTCTTCAGAGGGATTTGGAGGTTGTTTTCTCTGTGTGGTGGAAGAGGCAGGTTGGCTGTCATGACTGTGCCAGTAGCAGGTGAGAGATGGAGGGACTGTAGCTGAGCTTCTTGCAGCCAGGAGCAGAGTGCTGTGCTGGAGCTAGGACTGAAGTGGGAAGAACTGAAAGGACAGGAGCAGTGAGCTCATCTCCACCTCTGGTAGTCGTCACAGGGCAGGAAAGAGCAGATCTGCTTGGAGTAGAGAGGCAGGGCTGAAAGCCCAAGGAGAAGCATGAGTTACAAATTACAAACTAGGAGTCAGCAGCCCTGATTCCCTGTAGCAGGTGAAAGGCTTGCTCTGAAGCACTGTGCTTCTGCTGCCCTCTCCACTTGCAGTATGTTCATGTCTCTCTGATGCTGTGTGGGAGGCAGGATGCTGTGCCCGTGATGGAGCTGGGGGGGGAACCTGGAGCACCTCTTCTTTCACTCCATCCTCCAGCTGCTGCATCACAGCAGCAGTGGTGTGGATGTCTCTGGCTTTGGTTAACTTGGTGGAGAACAAGCAGCAGTCCTTGCTGTGCAAGAGGATTTATACAAGGTGTTTATTGCTGGAGTGAAGCACTACCTGCAGGCTCTGACTTGGCTCACCACTTAATTCCCTTGCAGTGAGTTGCTGTGATTTCAGAGCAGCTGAATTCAGGCTCTTGAAACTGAGAGAAGCTCCTCTGTGGGAATTGCACCTATTTTGCAGTACAAACACAGCTTCACAAAGCAGTGCTCTTGTTGAGGCAGTTCTGTGAGGTGCAGTTTGCCCCCAGAAATGGGGCTGAGTCCTTATTAGTTGCTTGAGATGGCATTTTCTCTGCTGGAGTCACTGTGTGCCCCTATACCTCATCACCACCTGCCCTGCTGCCATGCCCAAGGCATGTTCATGGAGGCTAGGCTGGTGTCCTGTTCAGTCTTGAGAATAAAGAAACTAAATTTGAAACTAAGTTGAGAGTAAAGAGACAATGGAAAGGGCACATGTTAGATCTTCAAACATTTGAGAGATTGCTGCAGGGAAGGAGACAATGATGTTTTTTCTGTATCGTCAGTGTGTGGGACAAGGCTTACCTTAAAGCAAGAGATACATTAGCCACAAGGAGAGACATTGCTGACCAGTCAAGACTATTAAACAATTGAATTGATTACTGGGAGGAAAATGAGATTGCTGTGGAAGATACAGCATGGGGCAGAGAATGGCCTAGCTGGCCTCCCACTCCTCCTTGTCTATCACTCCTGATTTGCAATTGTAAGTGTAAGAACTTTTCTTACAGAGCTGAGTATCTCCCAATGAACTCATAACCCAGGATATGCCAGCCCACCAATTCCAAGTCCTTGTTTTTTTTTTTTTTTCTTAACTTAATTATTCTTTACAAGAAAACAAAAATAAATCCCCGGATTAAAACTCTCAGGCTAGAAAACCATTGGGTTTGGATGAAAGCAAAGCCTCAGACACTGGAATGTGTTTCACAGGCAGTAATCAGGCACTGAGTGTGCCAGACAAATATAAGTGCCTCAGAAAAAGGCCTTTCATGCAGTAAGTCAATGTCTTAAAATAAATGGGCCCTTTCCACGAGCCTCTGCTTTGCTTTGGAATTGGTCTGAGATGCTTTTAGAACGAGGCCAAACAGGAGAAGCCCAAACTTATCTCCCTCTCTGGCTTTGTGCTGTGGCTGGAGGCTGTCTCCTTGTTCATTCATCCCCAAGGGGAGTGGAGGGTTCTTTGTGACCAAAAAAGTTTGACCAGCATGTTTTGGCCTGCATTTATTCAGCAGGGCCTAGGGGCGGGGAGTTCGTGCTGCATAGGGGCATTTATGTTCCAAACCTCGGCTATAGCGTTGGGGGGGCCCAGGGTCCCTCTGGAATAAGCTTCTTGTCCGTTTTACCTGGAAGGGGGAAAATCTTTTCTGCCCTGTTTTCTGACCCAAACTCTACTTAAACCTGCTTTACATACGTAAGTGCCAAGGGGGGGTTTCCCACAGGCTCAGGGGGGCCCCCCCCAGGTTTTGCTGTGACAACAATAACCCTTCAGCATTCCCCAACCCAACCCAAAAATGGGGGGAAAAATCTTAAACTTTCTGTTTCAGTGGCTGTCCAGCCATGGGGGTTTAATAGGGGAAATGGATAGGGGAAAATGGGGGTTGGGTTGGGGGGAAAGGGGGAGACCTTTAAAAAATGGGGGTTCATCTCTGTTTTCAAAACCTCCCCTGCCCCATGGGGCTGGTGGGAAAACACCTTTTCACCCCACTCCGGAGGACCTTAACACCGGTACATGCCCAACGTGTCCTCACCCCCCAAAATAACCTGCCTTTACTACCAAAAAAATTTCAAAAAAAAAAACCACTTTCCGGCTTTAGGGAGGGTTGGGTGGGGGGGGACCTCCCCACACAAACTTTCCTTCTGGGGCAACCTGTTTTTCCCCAGGACTCCTCCCCCCTTGTGGGGGATGAATTTCTTCCCTCATGGGTGTTCTGCATTTCTAACAATCCAAGATTCTCCCACCTATTCATTGGACCCCCACATCCAAAAACCCCCCGCTACTTTCCCATGGCTCCAACCCCCATTTGGGGGGGCCTTCTCCTAACTTACACTCCCTCCCAAATCCAGGGTTTTTCTTCCCTTCGGGGCCCCCTCCGTCCAAAAATTTCTGGTAACTGGGGGCTGGCTTTTTAAGGGTCTCCCCCCATAGCCTTTTTTTTGCTTTCCAGGTGGCTGGATAAAACCCACCAACCCACCCTAAATACTCCTTTGGGGGCCTTCACAGGGTGAGTGAATTACCCAAAAAAACCTGGTTTTCACAATCAAGGACTTGGGCACCTCTTTTCTAAATTCACTTTTCATCCATAAAAAACTTTGGTCCCCCCAGGGCATCCCGGGCGCCTTTTGGCCCCCAAGTGCCCCTTCCTCTATTTTCCTTTATACCTTTGCCTCCACCGAATTGGGGGGGGGTATGTGTTCCTCCCCTGGGGGGGACCCCATGTCCCTCTTTGCAAAACAAACCCCCCCTCTTTGGGCACCCAGGGTCCACCCCCTTCCCCTTTCACGTGGGGGGATTATACAGGGTGCCCACAGGGGGGGGGGGGACACACAAAAAAGGGGGAGGGGCCTGGCAAAAGGGGCACTTGGGCAACAAAAAAATAGGAAGGGGAATTTTCTCCGCTTAAAACACCCAAGGGGGGTCTTTTAAAATTGGGCCAAAAAAATTGAGTTCAAGTGGTTTAAAGCTGTGCATTTTTCCTTTTGGGTTCAGGTGAGTAAATTGGGAGGTGGCCCAAAGGGTTTTTTTAATTGGCAGGAGGGTGGTTTAAAAATGTATGGGCATTAAAAAAAATCAAATTTAAGTTCTGGGGGGAAATGGCCAGAAAACTGTTCACTAAACTCAAGTCATTCAGCCCCAAACATCAAAGGGAGATGGGTGGAAGTGAGAGCTGGAACATCAGAACAAGGAACAAGCTGCAAATATTTAGATCCTAATATTTATCTTTATTACACTAGGAAGTAACATGAAGTTCATAAAGGGTGAATTCTGTATCCAAATAAGTTAGACTTCAAAATCAAGACTGGAACATGGAATCACAGACTGGATTGGGTTGGAAGGGACTTTCAAGATCATCTTGTCCCAACCCCCATCCATGTGCAGAAACACCTTTCACTAGAGCAGGTTGTTAGATCTTGTACCTATCTTGCTACCTATCTTGCTGTAGGAATCACCAAGCAAAGCTCCTGCCCTGTATCAGCAGGAGGTCAGAGTAGGATGGTCCTGATCTTTTCTGCTCTTCCAGATGTACAGGGCAAAAATACCCAAGCAGCAAACAGAAATAAACACTCAAGGTTCTCCTCTAATCATTACTTTGTTGACTCTTGCCCTCCCCATCTGTGATCCTTGTTTACTTCAGTTTCAGATCCAGCAAACCCTTTCTCTAAATGACTTTTCTAACAGAAAACAACATTGATGGTACTACTCAGAAAAAAAGAACAGCAGAAAACAACCTAAGCTTGGAATCTTGGTGTTCAAGCTCTTGTGGAGCAGTATCAACTTTGTCTGTCTGGTGACGGTTGGTTTGGTTTAGAAAGCAGAAACTCTTGACTGAGATATCTCGACTGGAAATTAGAAGGAAATTCTTTTTAGTAAGGGTGGTGAGGCACTGGAACAGGTTGTTCAGGGAGGTTGTGGCTGCCCCTTCCCTGGAGGTGTTCAAGGCCAGATTGGATGAGACCTTGAGCAACCTGGGCTGGTGGGAGGTGTCCCTGCCCATGGCAGGGGGGTTGGAACTGGCTGAGCTTGAAGGTCCCTTCCAACCCAAACCATTCTGGGAGCAAATAACCTCGCTCAAACTCCTCTCCTCTGAGACAAATGTGATTGTTGAGGTCGCTCTGAGCTGTCTCACGTCCTCCATATAGTTGCCTTTTGCTTATGGCTTTTTCTCCACTCTCCCCTTTCCCTTCTGGCTTGTTTGTTTGCAGAAAAAAATGGACAGCCGGGAGTACCAGGATGCACAGGGCTTCGCAGCAGACATCCGGTTAATGTTCTCTAATTGTTACAAGTACAATCCTCCAGACCATGAAGTGGTGGCCATGGCCAGGAAGCTCCAGGTAAAGGTCTTGACAAATGCATCTTCCAAAGTATGCTGAGTTGCAGTATCACAGAATGGTAGGGGTCAGAAGGGAAGCTCTGAAGATCAAGTCCAATCTCCCTGCCCAGAGCAGGATTACCTCAAGCAGTTCACACAGGAATATGTCCAGGTGGACCTTGAAGGTCTCCAGAGATGGAGACTCCATCCCTAAGGAGCCTGTTTCAGTGCTCTGCCACCCTCAAAGGCAGGAAGTTCCTTCTCATGTTTAGATGGAACTTCCTGTGTTCAAGATGATGCCCGTTACCTCTTGTCCTGTCACTGGGGACCACTGAGCAGAGTCTGGCCCCATCTTCCCGACACCCACCCTTTAGATGTTTGTTAGCATTAATGAGATCCTCTCTCAGCCTCCTCTTCTGCAAGCTAAACAGCCTCAGCTCTCTTAGTCTTTCCTTGTATGAAAGATGGTTCAGTTCCCAATCATCCAGGTTCAACTACGAGGTGTCAAATCAGAGATCCCAGTGTGGATCTCCTCATGGCACCAGCAAGGGAGGGTCGCTGGTTCCTCCAGCCCTTGGAAAGAGCCATGTTCTGTGCTGCAGAACTGTTGTGCTCTTCCCATGATGCCACATTCCACTCCTAAAGTGTTATAGCCATTGCTCTATAAAGTAATAGGAGAATTTTCATGGGCTTACAGAAAATATGTCTCTTTGTTATTATTTAGTTGCACGCCCCCTGGAGTGCTGCAAAACCCTGACCTGTGGTGGGGGTGTCGGAAAGTGAGGGCTTTGTGATTGAGGCTCCTTTTGTCACCACTTCATTTTCCCTTTTTGCAGGATGTCTTTGAGATGAGGTTTGCAAAAATGCCTGATGAGCCTGCAGAGGCCCCCCCTCCTCCTCCTCCAACAGCACCAGTGGTGAGCAAAAGCACAGAGAGCAGTCACAGCAGTGAGGAGAGCTCCTCCGACTCGGATAGCTCGGACTCGGAAGAAGAGCGAGCGACACGGCTGGCTGAGCTCCAGGAGCAGGTACTGCAGTGGCCAAGCTCTGTCTGTGCAGTAGGAAGAGGGTTTTGTTTTATTCCTAAACCTCACTGAGGCTGGGATGCAACAAAGCAATCTCCCCTTCTGCCAGCTGAAGGGCAAGAACGCTCAGCTGTGCAGTAAGTGCATGTTTGAGGTAATGTTCACTTCCTTTGAGGTGGCTGCTGACCATGCTTGTGCTTTGAGCTTCCTTCTGGGATCCCAGAGTGTGAAGGGAGGTGCACACCACCACAGAAGCACAGAATGGGTTGGATTGGAAGGGACCTTAAAGATCATTTAGTTCCAATACTTTTGCCATGGACAGGGACACCTCCCACTAGCCCAGGTTGCTTGAGGCCTCACCCAGCCTGGCTGTGAACACCTCCAGGAAGGGGGAATCCACAACCTCCCTGGGCAACCTGTTCCAGTGCATCACCCGCCTCATGGGGAGGAATTCCCTTCTAATGTCTCAACTAAATCCAGCTTCTTCCTTTTGAAGCTATTACCCCTTGTCCTGTCACTCCATGCCTTTTTAGAAGGCTCCAGCTCTCCTATAGCCTCCTTAAAACACTGGGAGGCTGCTGTAAGGTCTCCCTGGAGTCTTCTCTTCTCCAGGCTGAATAGACCCAGCTCTCTCAGCCTGTCTTCATTGGAGAGGTGCCCTCTGATCATCTTTGTGGCCAAGAATACAAGTGATCTGGGAAGAACTTTTGTATGAGAGCTTGGCCATAACAAAATCTGTCACAAGCTTCCTGTGGGGTATTGTCCCCCTGTGCCCCATCTGTAGAAGTGACCTGTTTTGAGTGTTGTGGTTGCAAACACTTTGCCCAGACAGAGCTTTTGAGCTTAATTTTTATGTGCCCCTGTAAAGCAAGGATGATGTTTGCATTTGAGTCAGTTTCTGCACAATTAAGCCAAGTCTCTAGACTCTTTGGTCACAGGTTGGGATGTAGAGGAAGGATATGTGGAGGCATGAGTTATGTTACCTTGAAGTCTGATTAGTTTTTCCTGTGTTCCATCCCCAGCTAAAGGCTGTCCATGAGCAGCTAGCTGCCTTGTCACAAGCACCAGTGAACAAACCAAAGAAAAAAAAAGAGAAGAAGGAAAAAGAGAAGAAAAAGAAAGACAAAGAGAAAGAAAAAGAAAAGCACAAAGTTAAAGTGGAGGAGGAAAAGAAACCCAAGGTGGCTCAACCACCAAAACAAACCCAGCAGAAGAAGGCCCCAGCTAAGAAAGCAAACAGCACAACCACAGCTAACAGGTGAGGTTGCCTCCTTACAGCTTGCCTTAAGGGAATGCCAAGAGCTTCCAACCCAATTTTCCTGTGTTCCCTCCCATCCCCACTGAATTCCTAGTGCAGATGGATTGTCAGAGCAGTTAACTTGCTGTTGAAGTGTCCCCATTCCCAGACAACTGCAGGGGCTGGCAATGGAATCATCCTATTGCCACTGTCCAGCTCTCTTAGAACCCCTGCCTCATCCCTCTCAGATAAGGTTTTGCTTTCTGCCTTGAGAGTGCAGGCAGCAAGAACGTGCCCTTGCATTGCTGCCCCCCTGCTGCTGCTGCTGCATGAGCTTCTTGTGCCTCACAGGGCTGGAACAGAGTGGGACTACAGCAGCTGAACTTGTGCAGAAGCTGTGGTGCTCTTCAAGCCATCTGGCTAAGGTTCAAAGCCAAGAGCATTGGGTTACAAGAGGGGTAGGAAAAAAACCCAAGGGCATAAAGAAACAATGACCTCATGATTTGTTTCCATGTTTGCCAACCTCCCCCCTCCCAGGCAGCCCAAGAAAGGAGGCAAACAGGCGTCTGCGACCTACGATTCGGAGGAGGAGGAGGAAGGTCTGCCCATGACCTACGATGAGAAACGCCAGCTCAGCCTGGACATCAACCGCCTGCCCGGGGAGAAGCTGGGCAGGGTGGTGCACATCATCCAGTCGAGGGAACCTTCCCTCAGAGACTCCAATCCTGACGAGATAGAAATAGATTTTGAGACGTTGAAGCCCACCACCTTGCGAGAACTGGAGCGATACGTCAAGTCTTGTTTACAGAAAAAACAGAGGAAACCCTTCTGTAAGTGACCTCCTGGGCCATCTGTTCCCCCACCAGTTCCTGGGCTCAGCTGGCACGTGTGTTGGGATTCTCATACCCAGCTCCTGGGTGACAGGGATTGGTAGAGATCCTTTCCACCCATGAAAACACACAGAAACTGAGGGTTTTTTTCCTGGTCTCTCTTCCCATGATGTCATGTAACGGAGACCTGGAGGACTATTGTGTTCCTCTGCAAGAGCTGTGTGATGCTTTTATTACTTATCTAGGATCTAGAAGGCACTACAAAGGTGTCTCAGTCTCCTTGTGCTGGTTGCAATGTGCACACATCTGGAAGGATCAGGTTCTTAGCCTGAATAGTTTAGCATCTCATTAGGAAGGAAACAAAAGTGTAGTTGGGCTCCAAAACACCAAGGGAATAAATAACTTATTGAAAGTTAACCTGAGCATTCTGGGTGTGAGTGTTTTGAGTTACATATGCACCCCAAAACTGCTCTTCCTAGGTGGCCTGATCACCACACTGCCCTCAGCCTCTGTCAGAGCAGAGGATTAATGTTAATACACTGCTGAGTCTGTGGTTCAGCGTGGGAGAGATTTGTGCCTCAGCCACAGAGAGTGAATTGTGGCCCCTGGAGAGCTTAGCAACAGGATCACTTGCCTGAAGTGGTCCTGGCTCTGTCCATCTCCTTGTTGCTTAAGAGAGGGTTGTCCTGTTAAGGCTATAACCCAATAGCAGCTCACAGCTTGTGCAGAGCACCTCCATTTCTTCCGCAGAGGATTTTCAGGTAGGCCTAAGCAAAGCTCAGACTTTGACCCTTCTGTTTGGTTTTTCGTGCACTGCTTTGTTTGTAATTTTTCTTCGTGCTAATTTTTCTCCTTCAAGTCCTTCACTGCTGGAATAGCTCAGGAAAAGATTTTTCCAGAGTGGCTAGGAACGAGAATCATAGAATTATTTTGATTGGAGGAGACCCTTTAAGAGCACCAAGCCCAACCATTAACCCAGCACTGCCAAGTCACCACTAAACCATGTCGCTCAGCACCACATCTCCATGGCTTTGAAACCCCTCCAGGGATGGAGTCTCCACCACTGCCCTGGGCTCCCTGTTCCAGTGCTTGACAACCCTTTCAAGGAAGAATCATCCTTTTGTTTGGTAACCAAAGCACAGAGTAGAACAGGTAACCTCAGATGCCTGCTCCTCTGGGGCTGGCAGGCTGGCACAGTGACCCTGGCTGGACTCTGGTGCTGCCTGCTGTCTGTTGCAGTGCTGGGCGTTCAGGGCACACCCTTCTAGGACTCTGCTTTCCAGACTTCTTCTTTTTTTTTCCTTTTTTTTTTTTTTTTGATTCATTGCTTTAAAACAGCAGACAGCAATGTAGGTATTTCCTTGCTGGATCAGGCAAAATAGCTGGCTACTGTCTTGTGCTTCTGCCCCTGGCCAACACCTGTGTTCAATTACTCCTCCTTTGGAGGAATCTTTCTGCTGCTCAGGATGAGTGTTGCTGGTACCTCTCACCATTTCCATCCTAATTCAACTCCACTGCCAGCCTTGGCTTCAGTTGTGTTTTTTTTGTGTTTTTTTTTTAATTTTGTTTTGCTTTATCCTTTTTATTTTCTATTTATTTCTATTTATCCTCTTTATTTTCTATTTATTTCTATTTATCCTCTTTATTTTCTATTTAAAGCAATATAAACCAAGTAGATTGTTACATGAGGTGTCTTTAAATTTTAATGGCAGGTGCTTTCTTCTGACAGCCTGTAATGGGGGACACTTTATTTTACAGGGCAGCAAACCCATGTAACAATTCTGTAATTACAAATGTCTAACTATTGACCATATAAACTGGCTGGTAAGTAACCTGTAACTACAAGGTTATATTCCATGGATATTTCTTATCTCCTAAAATTCCTTTCCAGAAGATCTGTCTTGAAAAAAAAAAAATACCCTGCATGTTACAGGATGATGGTGACTGGATCCTCTTGACAACCTCACAACATTGTCCTCTCTCTGGGATGTGTAGTTGCTGTGTGGCCACTGCAGAGTGGTTGCACAGATTTACATGCCCTGTAAAATAGTGATGTCCCCTCTCTCTTTTTTTTTTTTTTGTTTGTTTTTGTTTGTTTGTTTGTTTGTTTTCACCTGCAACCATGCAGTTTCAGAAACTGTGCATTCCTCCTCCTCCACAGCTGCAAGTGGCAAAAAGCAAGCAGCAAAGTCAAAAGAAGAGTTAGCTCAGGAAAAGAAGAAGGAACTAGAAAAACGGTTACAGGACGTCAGTGGGCAGCTAAACAACAACAAGAAACCTGCAAAGAAAGGTAATGGCTTTGGGTTCACTGTGCTGGCAGTGCCCCAGAAGTTGAGTTTGTAGATAGACATCTTCACTGAGACATAACTCCTGCTGTCTTGCAGCCTTGGGTGTCTTTCTGACACCGTGAGTTACTGCTGGGCACTGAGCTGCTGCGTGAGGGCTGCTTTGGTCCCTGCCCAGGTGGAAGCTCTCCTGGGTGGTAGATGTGTCTTGGAGGTGATTCATAGAATCATTAAGGTTGGAAAAGGCTTCTAAGGTCATCAAGTCCAGCTTTCTACCTAACACATCCATGACCATTAAACCATGTCCCAAAGTGCCACATTTACTCATCTGCCAAACATCTCCATGGACAGTGACTTCACCACCTCCTTGGGCAGCCTGTGCCAGTGCCTGACCTCAGCAAAGAAATTCCTCCCAGTACCCAATCCAGAGCTGCCCTGGCTGCTCAGGGAGATTGTGGAGTCTCCTCTGGAGAATTTCAAAACCCACCTGGACACGTTTCTGTGTGGCCTGCCCTAGGTCACCCTTCTTCAGCACAGGGGTTGGAGTGGATGATCTTCAGAGGTCCCTTCCAACCCCCTACCATTCTATGATTCTGTGGTCACCTGCAGCCTGAGAAACCCTGACAGGCTGTGGGTAAATGAGCTGCCCAAGAAAAAGAAGCAATGGAGGATGAATTACAGAATCACACAGAACATTAGGGGTTGGAAGGGACCTCCAAAGATCTTCCAATCCAATCCCATTGCCAGAGCAGGATCACCTAGGACAGGAAGGCATCCAGGTGAGTTTTGAATGTCTCCAGAGAAAGAGACTCCACAACATCTCTGGGCAGCCTGCTCCAGGGCTCCAGCAACCTCACAGTGAAAAAGTTTTCCCTCCTATTCCTGTGGCACCTCCTCTGCTCCAACTTGCCCCCAGTGCCCCTTGGCCTGTCCTGGGACATCCCTGAGCAGAGCCTGGCTCTGTCTTCCCCACACTGCCCTGCACATCTTTATCCCCAGCAATGAGGGCAGCCCTCAGGCTCCTGCTCCAAGCTCAAGAGCCCCAGCTCCCTCAGCCTGTCTTCATGAAGGCAGAGGGCAAACCATCTCCATCTCAGTTCCTTACAAGTAACCACCTCACTACCTTCTTCTCTGCAGAGAAATCCAGCTCAGCAGCCTCGGGAGGCCCTTCCAGGCTCAGCAGCAGCAGCTCCTCTGAATCTGGCAGCAGCAGCTCCAGTGGCTCCAGCTCAGACAGCAGCGACTCGGAATGACTTACGGACACTTAGCCACCAAATGGACATCACCCACCCTCCCCCATCTCTGCAGTGTTCCTTTCTCTCCTTCATCTACTGCTCTTGTTCCACGGTGGTCAGGTTTTGGGTTTGTTTGGGATTTTATTCCTCCCCCATCCCTGCCCTTTCTCTGATTTCTTGTTTTGGTTTGGTTGTTATTTTATTTTTTTTTCAATTCAGTGTTATAAAAGGAATCTTCCAACTTTTTTCTCTTGAGGGGGGTGGGTGTCACTCTTTTAATAGGTCAAAGATCTTTTTGTGTGTGTGTGTGTGACTAGACTTTATGGCAAATAATTCCCTTTGCATAAAGTCTCTAAAAAAAGAAAAAAGAACATTTTTTTAAAATTTGTTTTGTTTAACTGCAGAAGATTGGTTGAAAAAAATGAAAGAACTTTGGAACTCTTAGCTGGAGAGAAACAGAAAGTTCTGCAAGGTTTGGAGTACGTTTTCCTCCTCACCCCTTTTCCCCTCCTCTCCTCAAGAATGTTCTCTTTTAATACTGCCTGACTCACACAAGGTAAAAACAAACAAACAAACAAAAAAAACCTCTCTCTTTTTTTTATTGAGAAGAACTCTCTGTAAAATGGTACTGTTCAGAAAGATGTTAGCTTTTTTGGAGCTAGTTGGTGTATTTGTTATTAGCATTAGTATTAATCTCCAAGTCTTCAGTGTGATGAAGATGTCAGATCATCTTTTTTCTTTTTACATAAAAACAATGACAAGCAAGCAAACAAACAAAAGGAATTCTCCTGTACTGTGGTTTGCTAACATGCTTTTTGGTTTCTTTAGCCTTGGTTAGAGGCATTAGGCACCTGTTCAGGAAGGTATTTAAGCAGGAATTTAACTTTCAGACACACGAGCAATAGGAATTGTTGCATTTCTTGCTTTTTTTTTATTTTCCCTACTCACTCTCTTGTAGTTTGAGTTTTCTTGAGGATGTGGCAGGAAGGAAGGAGCAAGGGACACTCAGTGCTTCCTGGGAATGTTATTTTTTTGAACATCAAACAGATGATTGCTAGGAAATGGACACTATCAAAGTTTTCATTGAACTGAAAACAGGTTTGGGGGTTGAAAATTCTCAAGAGTGATCCCTGCAGAGTGACCAAGGCAAGTCATGTGCTCTTTATTAGCCACATGCTTAAGTATTTTCTCCATGACAAGCACCTCAGTCTGGGCTTAAAATAAAGGAGCTGAGGCTGAGCTGGCAGGGGAATCAGAGAGGGATGTTGTGTGTCTTTGGGGTTTGTTCTTTTTTTTTTCCCTTCTCTCTCTCCTTAATTTCAGTAGTGAGCTTCTAGAAAGGGAATGCAGCTTCTGTATCGTGCAGGGTGCAGGTTTCCAGGCACTGAATTGTTTACCTCAAAGAAAAGAAGAGAGGAGGGAGGGGAAAAAAAAGAGAGACAATTTTTTTTTTTTAAGGCTTCCAATTTTTTTTTTAAGGCTTTCAATTTTTTTTTAAGGCTTTCAATTTTTTTTAAGGCTTTAATTTTTTTTTTGAGGCTTTCAATTTTTTTTTTTGAGGCTTTCAATTTTTTTTTGAGGCTTTCAATTTTTTTTTTGAGGCTTTCAATTTTTTTTTGAGGCTTTCAATTTTTTTTAAGGCTTCCAATTTTTTTCTTAAGGCTTTCAATTTTTTTTAAGGCTTTTTTTTTTTTAAGGCTTTCTTCTCTTTTTAAGGCTTGCTTTTTTTTTTTTTAAGGCTTTCAACTCTTTTTAGTTAAGGATTTAAATTTATTTTTAAGGCTTTCAATTGTTTGGTTTATTTTTTTTCTTTTAAAGCTTGCAATTCTTTTTTTGAGTCCAGCCTAATCTTTTGACCTGCACTGCTGCAATACTCTCTTCCCACTGTCCCTAATTTCATGTATATACAACTACTTTTATTTATTTAACACCATTAGTCATTTAAAACTTGAGAAATACAACAACAAAAGCAAAGCTGCATTGATGCAGACCTGCAGAAGTGCAGCCCTTTCAATGTGATTTGAACCAGATCAGAACCAACCAACCAACCAAAAAAATAACCAACAGCAAAGCAAAGGAAAATCTGAGATGTTTCTTTAAACACAATTGGACTTTCTACCTAGAGGTGCTACAGTCCAGTGGTGGTGTGTCTGGTGCTCTGTCATGTTTGATGTGTTCCTTTTTGGGGTTCCTTTCTCTCTTTTCACCCCAACCCCCCTTGTTTTCCCCTGTTCTGTACAGATCTTTTGGAGACATACAGGTAGATAACAATGTCTTGCTGCAGCACGTTGTGAAGTTCTCAGTAATTATTTGCAGAGGTCTTTTTTTTTGCCTCCTCTGGTTGGTTGGTTGGTTGTACAACAGTGAAGTGGTTTGTTTCTTATTTTTGGTTGTTTTTGGTTGTTTTTTTTTTTTTTAATCCTTTTATAATCCAGTTTTAGCAAACCACCAGTTCTAGAATTCTATAAAATTTCTAATCTGAGGGGCAGAAATGTATTGTAAATTCTTAACTTTTTATTGTAAAGAAAAAAAAAATATACAGAGTTTAACACAAAGTCATGCCTTTCCCTCTCCCCACAGCAGCTTCTCTACTCTGGGGCAGCCCTAAACCCCACCCTGGTGCAGTCTTTGGTAGAGGTTTGCTGCAAGCCCCATGGTGCAGATTGCACCAGCTTTGATTTTTCACTTAGGTGAGTGGCCCTGGAGCACCTCCTCAGCCCCAGCATATGGTTTGCACGCTCAAGCTTCCAGTTGCTCAGCCAGGAGGAGATTGTGTGCTGGGCTGTGTGGGGTCTGGGTGCTGTCCTTTAGGGAAGCACAGGGCCAGCCTCTTGTTAGCACTGCATGGTGTGCACTTCTGACTGCATCCAGGCACTTCCTGCCTGTCAGCTGAGCCTTTGTTAGCCAGGCACTCACTCAGCTGTCTCTCAAGATCTGCCTTTCCCAGGCCAGCCTTTCAGAGTGCTCAGATGTCTTGCACAGCTGATGTGTCTCTGTCCATCTCTTACCTGTGCAGTGGCACTGAGGTGCTCTCCACAGTTTGCTGTTCCCCTTTATATTGTGCTGAAGACTGAGCACTATGCTGTGCTGTTGTGAGGCACCAAGTCCCTCCTCTAAGCTGCTGAGCATCTTCAGCTCATTTTACAATCACCGAGGTGCTTGGTCTGGTGCAGGAGGCTCTCAAGTCTTTGCAGATAGCTTCCCATAGTATTTCAAGTGGGTGAACTGCAGTGTTCCAGTTCTTGCTGCAATTAGTGATTTTGCCATTAACAAGGGAGTTTTGTGAGTTCCTTTTTTTTTTTTTTCCCTCCAATGCTGCCCTTAAACCTTCCCCATGGCAGATCCCTGATAATACATTTTCAGAATTTACTATGTGGAAATGTAATAAACACCTAAATAAGAGCTTAGGTTATCTTCATGGGGTTGTGGTTCATCTGTGTTTCTCCTGATGTCTGGGACTTGCATTATCCAAACCAGCTAGGAGTGGAGTTGCACCCAATGCAATCCCATCACAAGCTGGATAAACAAATTCCCAGTTTTCCCTGCTTGAAGCCTTTTCCTGCACCCACTAACCTGAGTGGTGGGCCACTCCCACGTGGAGAACAAACCCCAGCCTGGGTTGGAGGCAGTGGCAGCCCACCCAGCAGCTGCTCTCACCAGCATCACCACCACACAAAACCCAGGGCCCTGGCTCTGTAGCATCCTCCCACACTGGGGCCAGTCCTGCTGGCCATGAGCAGGGTACAGATGTTTCTCTAGAACATGTAGCTCTATCCCACTGAAATCATCTGGCAGAAGTGTGAGAGAGCTAACACGCGGTTTGGACCCAAGCCTCAGCAATGCTGCGGGGTGGTCCGAGGCCGGCGAGAGGCCAATCTGCAAGTGCTGGCGTGTATCGGATCCACTGTTCTAGAGTATCTTC